>NC_050444.1:51505118-51795118 GCF_903995425.1 Onychomys torridus
CTCGAATTGTACGTGAAAACCCATATCTGGAGTTCGGACATTTTATACAGATGCCAACAAACAAGGAAAGGCAGGTTACAAATCAGAAAATTTAAGTAAAGTGGTTCAAAGTCCTTTAATTCAGTTCAAAAAGAAATAAAGAGAGTAAAGACTTCCTAGAATTCAATGAAAATGAATGTACAATATACCCAAACTTATGGGACACTATGAAAGCAATACTAAGAGGGAAGTTCATAGCACTAAATGCCCACATAAAGAAGTTGGATAAATTCCATAGTAGTGCTTAATAGCACATGTGAATATTATATAAGCAAAAAAGCCCAGGGCCAGATGGTTTCTGTGCAGAAATATATCAGAATTTCAAAGATTAGCTAACACCAATACTCTTCGAACTGTTTGGCACAATAGAAACAGAAGGTAGCCTGGAGAGATGGCTCAGCCATTAAAGGCTAGGCTCACAACCAAAAATATAAGAAACAGAAGGCATACTGCCAAACTCTTTTTATGAGGCTACAGTTGCCCTGATACCCAAACCACACAAAGATGCAACAATGAAAGAGAATTATAGACCAATCTCCCTTATGAACATGGATGCAAAAATACTCAAAAAAATACTGGCAGACCAAATCCAAGAACACATAAAAAAATCATCCACTATGATCAAGTAGACTTCATCCCAGAGATGCATGAATAGCTCAACATATGAAAATCTGTCAATGTAATACACCATATAAATAAATTGAAAGAAAAAAAAAAACCACATGATCATCTCATTAGATGCTGAAACAGCCTTCAACAAAATCCAGCACCCCTTCATGATAATGGTCTTGGAGAAACAAAAATTCAAGGAACATATCTAACCATAATAAAGGCAATTTACAGCAATCCAACAGCCAACATCAAATTAAATGAGAAGAAACTCAGAGCAGTTCCACTAAAATCAGGAACAAGACAAGCTGTCCACTCTCCCTATATCTACTCAATATAGTACTCAAAGTTCTAGCCAAAGCAATAATTCAACAAAAGAGATCAAGGGGATATAAATTGGAAAGAAAAAAGTCAAACTTTTGCTATTGTAGATGATATGATAGTCTACATAAGTGACCCAAAAAATTCTACCAGGGAACTCTAACAGCTCATAAACACCTTCAACAATGTGGCAGGATACAAGATTAACTAAAAAACAAACAAACAAAAAACAGTAGTTCTCCTATATACAAATGATAAACGGGCTGAGAAAGAAATCAGAAACATCATCTTTCACAATAGCCACAAATAACATAAAATACCTTGGGGTAGCTCTAGCTAAGCAAGACAAAGATCTCTAAGGTAAGAACTTTAAGTCTTTGAAGAAAGAAATTGAAGAACATATCAGAAAATGGAAATATCTCACATGCTCATGGATAGGTAGAATCAACATAATAAAAATGTCAACCTTACCTAAAGCAATCTACACATTCAATGCAATCCCCATCAAAATCCCAACACAATTCTTTACGGACCTGGAAAGAACAGTACTCAGCTTCATATGGAAAAACAAAAAACCCAGGATAGCTAGAAGAATCCTGTACCACAAAGCCACCTCTGGAGGCATCACCATCCCTGACATCAAGCTCTACTATAGAGTTATAGTAATACAAATAGTTTGGTATTGGCATAAAAACAAGGATTGAAGACCCTGACATTAATCCGCACACCTATTATGAACACCTTATTTTAACAATGAAGCCAGGACTGTGCAATGGAAAAAGGAAAGCATCCTCAACAATTGTGCTGGCATAATTGGATGTCAACATGTAGACTTTTGCAAATAGATGCATATCTATCACCATGCACAAAACTCAAATCCAAGTTGATCAAAGACCTCAACATAAATCCAGCTAAACTGAACCTGATAGAAGAGAAAATAGGAAGTTGCCTAGAATGCATTGGTACAGGAGGTCACTTCCTAAATATAAGACCAGTAGCACAGACAGTGAGAGAAACAATTAATAAATGAGACCTCCTGAAACCAAGAAGCTTCTGTAAGGCAAGGGGCACAGTAAATAAGACAACAACTACAGCCTACAGAATGGGAAAAGATCTTCCCCAACCCCACATTTGATAGAGGAGGGCTGACCTCCAAAATATATAAAGAACTCAAGAAACTAGACATCAAAACACTAAACAATATAATTTAAAAATGGCCTCAGAGCTAAATAGAGATTTCTCAACAGAAGAATTTCAAATGGCCGAAAGACATTTAGGGAATTGCTCAACATCCTTAGTCATCAGGGAAATGCAAATCAAAATGACTCTGAGATACCATCTTACACCTGTCAGAATGGCTAAGATCAAAAACACTGATGACAGCTTATGTTGGAGAGGATGTGGAGCAAGGGGGACACTCTTTTACTGTTGGTGGGAGTGCAAACTTGTGTAGCCACTTTGGAAATCAGTATGGCAGTTTCTCAGAAAATTGGGAATTAATCTACTTCAAGACCCAGCTATACCACTCTTGGGCATATACCCAAGGAATGCTCAATCGTACCATAAGGACATTTGCTCAACAATGTTCATTGCAGTATTTTTGTAATAGCCAGAACTTGGAAACAACCTAGATGCCCCTCACCCAAAGAATGAAGAATGAACATGTGGCACATATACACAATAGAGTACTAGTCAACAGTTTAAAAAAAAAAAAGTGACATCAGGAAATTCACAAGCAAATCGATGGAATTAGAATATATCATCTTGTGTGAGATAACCAAGAATCTGAAAGGCAAACATGTTATGTACTCACTTATAAGTGGATACTAGATGTAAAGCAAAGGATAATCTGACTACAACCCACAGCTCCAGAGAAGCTAAGAGAACACTAAGAGGGATGCATGGATCACACTGGGAATGGGAAATAAATGAGATCTCTGTAGTCAGATTTCTAAGTGGTCTTATTAAATAAAGAACATGGAGTCAAATATGGGGATGAAAGCCTTAGAGATCAGGAAATAGTGACAGCCACTAACCACCTTACCTCACCTGCTCTGTAGCTTCCAAAATGCCACAACTTCCTGTCTACCCAAGCTTTTATTGCCTTACTGTTCTGCCTTCTCATTGGCTCTTAGCCCAGTTACCTTACTTCCTCTTTACTGCCTGTTGGTATGGAACTCCAGGTCTCTATGGTTGGCATGTATCACCATGTTTGACTCAGTTCCCTAGTGAGACCTTGAACACACAGAAACCCTGCCTGCCAAGTGATTGGATTAAGGGCATGTGCTACCACTGTCTGACTTTTGTGTTTACTTAAAACGGCTTGCTATTTCTTCTGATCTCCAGGAAAACTTTATTTATTAACATACAAATAAAATGTCATCACATTTCAGCACAAATAAAATATCACGACAGATTTCCTGAGTAAACTGGGGGTGAGGGAGGGCAATTGAGGGTAAGGGATAGGGCATGAGAACATAAGGGCATGGGATGGTTGAGCTGGAGAAAAGGTGGAGTGGGAGAGCCATGAATGAGATATCTTGATAGAGGGAGATATCACAGGGAGAGGGAGAAACCTGGTGCTAGGGAAGTTCTCAGGAATCTACAAGATTGACTCCAGCATAGACTACTAGTAATAATAGAGATGGTGCCTGAACTGGATTACCCCAGTAATCAGATTGCTGAATACTGTGGGAGGCCAGCTCTCATATTTTCAATGGTTTCTATGAGGAGGAGAAAGGGATAAGAAAACATTAAATAGAAAGATAGCAAAAAGGAGAAATACAGGAACACAGGATAGCTTCGGGAGTGCCTGAATCAATACCCAGCAGCCTTTTCTGTTTATTCAAAAGGCTTTTTATAACTTGCCAAGGGGAGAAGCAAGATACCTCCCCCTTACAAGATCAAAGCATACAGCACAGCCAAGTTTAGACCCTTCTAAACACCTGGTAAGCACACCCATGGTCAAATCATCCCATTATGCAGCCCTGGTGGGTAAAACAAGCTCAGATTATTGGATCCTGTGTAACTTGAATATCCACAGAATACCCTAACTGTCATTATAGAACTTTTATACAGTAACTGATGGAAACAGATGCAGAGATCCACAGCCAAGCACCAGGCTGAGCTCCAGGAGTCCAATAAAAGTGAGAGAAGAGGGATTCTATGAGCAAGGGGCATCAAGATCATGATGGGGAGATTTACAGATACAACCAAACCAAGCTAGTCAGAACTCATGAACTTTAGACCAACAGCTGTGGAGCCTACATTGAACTAGATGACGACATCTGCACAAGCAAGATAGTTGGGTAGCTTGGTCTGTTAAGGGCCCCTGCAAGTGGGAATAGGATATATCCCTGGTGCATGAGCAGGCTTTTGGGAGCCCATTGCATGTAGTGGGACACCTTGCACAGCCTTGATGCAGCAGGAAGGGGCTTGGAACTACTTCAACTCAATGTGCCAGACTTTGCTGAGTCCCCATGGGAGGCCTTACCTTTTCAGAGGGTGGTATGGGGGTTGAGCTTGAGGAAGGACTGGGAGGAAGCAAAAGGAGGGATGGGGGGGGGGGATCTGTGGTTGGTTTGTAAAATGAATTAAAAAAAAATTCTTAATTAAAACAAAGATGTAATACTGAATTTGAAATTGTGACAAAGAAAAGTCAATGCCTTTTTCTTCTTCTGTGGTTTGATTTCTCTTATTTGATTCCTCTCTCATGTCCTTCCCCCACCATCGTTTTGGCTGTCTTAGTACAGTTGCTGTGGACTGAATTCCCAGAATGGAAGCCTCAAAGAGTCTATAAGACTTAATAGGCAGTCAGTAGAGGTGAGGCTGCTCATTGGGCTTACTTTTGGTGTTACATGATATATGTAACTACTGTCATAAGCAATAGGGCCTTATCGTCAGTTTGTAAAGAATAACCAATAGTCTTGGCAATAGCATGCAATATTTGAGGGTTTCTATGGGGCCTCATTGGACAAACACTCCACAAGATGTAACTCATTTCTGACACTGGAATTTTTACTTGCTGATGTAGGATGTGTAGTTGGAGCATTCTCTCCCATATTATTTGGTGATTCACAAACTACCATTAGAGAAAGGTAATCATCAACTCAGCTACAAACCCTACAGCTTACAGCAGTGACCTGCCTACAGGATATATTGGTGCAATAATGGCACAAACATCATGGGAGTAACTCATCTCTTTCAGATTGGATTTAAAGTCACTCCATGAGATAGAATCCATATATGACACTCTGAAAGTGATAAAAACCTGAGAATAAATATAAGTTATGTGTCTTAGGGAAAACCAACTAATATTGTTCTGCTAAAGGAATGTAGCAGTAAAATGACTCTTAACAATATTATGCTATATCAATATATCAGTGTTTCCCTCAGCCATACCCATAGATGCTTCTTCTTGCAGTAGATGGAAAATAATACAGAAACCCAAAACTGGATAATGTGCAGAGAATGGGAGATTTTAGAGCACTCTATCCTAAATGGGATGTCTTCTTCAAATTCTACCCCTCATGACTTAGGGATCTATTCAGAGGAGAGAAAGAAAGACTGTGAGAGTCAGAGGTCATGCCTTCAAGGAAACCGTGTCTCCAGATACAACAGGAAGGATTGACATACATAGGAACTCACAGAGACTATGGTGGCATGACCAAGGCCTGTGTATGTTTATGCCAGTGGGGTCCTAGCACTGAGAAAAATAAGTGAAAATAGGTTCCTACTAATAACTGATAATCAGTCTGAAATTAATATGTACTGGCAAATGAAAAATTAATTTTCTCCAGCAGAATATCACCGAGTATATTAATCACAATTCAGGGTAGTCTTGGTGCCCAAAAGTAGTTGACTAACACAAAACTAAATGGTGTTTTTGAGACTTTTTTATTTTACTTTTATATGCTTATCATATTTGTCTTTTCTTATATTTTATTGCATGTGTTTCTTGTTTTGTGTTTTTGTTTTTTAAATGGAATATGAAGTTTGGTGGGTGGGGATGTGGGAGGATCTTGGAGGAGTTGAGGTAGGGAAATACTTTCAAATTATAAAAGTCATTTTTTTCCAAAAAGTAATTTATAAGACTGAATGGTTACTTAGGAAATCTTTAGTATCAGAGGTCTGATATGTTACAAGTTCAGAAACAGATTATCTTGGGCTATATTAAGTTATCCTTAAAACCATTCATTAACAACATTTGCGTTTGATGAGACATCCATATGACTACCAGGTAGAGGCATTTTTGGAATGTACAAGTACAGATCTAGCTTCCACCAAATCAAAAGCTAAAAATTTTATCATATACACTCTGATGTAGCAAAAGATTTTCCTGCTCTTCTATAAGCTGCCTACCTAATATCCCCATTATAGTTCTTATATTATAATAATGTTACAATATATTTTAAATTACCTTGATTTATAACTTATTTTTGTTTCTATTGAACAGAGGAAAAACAGATTCCTTAAGTATTATAAAGGCTGCCTAGCCTCAACTTGGGAATTGGGGTGCAGAAAGTTCATGTACACATAAATCTCCCAATGGGTTTCTATGTTAAAGATCTGAAGAATGAATTTCATGGATCATGGAGTATGTAAGTTTTAGAAAAGAATTTATTGTAGGTGTCTACGTGGGAGTTTATAAAGACAAACTGTGTTGATATGAGGTAGGGAGTGATAAAAGTCCAATTGGCAAATCCATATGGCATCTGTGTGCCATTCCATCATAGGCATATCTTGGAGGCTTCAACACACACTCAGGGTATTCCTCCAGGCACCTGTGTAGAAAAGGAGACAGATAGCAAGAAACTACATCAGGAATAAGAGCCCTCCAGTACTTCTAGAATTTTTTGCCTTTGACCTTGGCAAAACCAAGGACATTTCCAGAAAAATGATAACAGAAGTTCACCAGGAATGGCCTAGTCAGTTTCTGTCTTCTGTTTTTAACCATTGTTAATGCAAAAACTTCATAAAAGCATTACCACATGAGAGCATGGTACTTTGGTAACCTATATCCATGTCCTCTGGCTATGGTCAATTATGTAAGACTCCAGCGCAAACTTTTATTCAGTTTGCAGTGAGAGACACATTTCTGACATTCTCCATGTTATTTTCTCTGCAACCCATTTTACTCCTCCTCTTTCTCCTTGTATTCCATCTTCATTGGCTGCTATGAACTTGCTCTGGGTGTCTATTCAGGCCCTCTATTCTTTACTTTCCGTGGATACAAGGATTTTATTACAAAGTAATTTGGAATGAAAGTTGACAATGACCTCTGTGATCACAGTGTGATGTACATTGTTGGGTGATTGACAGGCCCATTTGGATCGACTCTTACAAGAGGGGACAATGATATGCAAAACCTCCTGCTAGATGTAATCTTAGGACATTCTGTGCTGTTCATAAAGTGATATTTTTACCAAGGGCCAGTGTTGTGATGCTGATCCAAGTCTTCAAGCAACAATAATGAAACATAGTACAAATAATACTAAACTGAATATAGAGAAGTAGCCATGCTTTGTTAGGAGCAGATCTCCTTCCCTCAGTGTGCATTGACAAAACCCTTTTAATTTCATCTTCTTTTGTCCCATGTGTGGCCATCCTTTCATGAGTTATTTTAAATTTTAAGGATGGAAAATTGTGATGTTCCCCCTTCTTTACCCAGCACTGATTTGAACTTGCACAATTAGTGTGCTCACCAAAGATATGAAATTGGCACCAGAAGCATATATTTAAGGAAAAATGATAGAGCAAACTTGAGATGTACATATCTGTTCTCTCTTTGGATGGTGTTTCTGTTTCTTGTCAATCTGAAACTTTGTGTCTGGGACCCTCAGGGTCCATACACTAGGAAGCTGCCTCTTTCCCTTCATATCTCAGATATGTAACCTTTGCTGTGTATCCAGAACCACTAAGATCCTCACTTTCACTATCTTGTAGGAGCTGCTTTAGTCTGCCTCAGGATCTGTTAGCATTACACCATATCAGGTACTCTGTAGATGTCTAGGGCACAGACAGCTTCATTTTGGTGTCCCTCCCTCAGATCCAGGACTAGCAATTTCTGCCAAAGATGTTTGGCTACTGCTCAGGTCCCTATCTGTCACAGTCTGTAGGTCCCTCACACTTCAGCTGTCACTTCACTTTACTGTCTATGTGGATTTCCTTTCTGTGATGTACAATTATTTGCTAGTCCCACAGTACAAACTTGGCAGTACCTAGAGATGGCCACCTGTCATCATAGGTCTCAGTAACAGTGAAGTACTGGGCTGTGGCTCAAATAGAGACCAGTAGAAATTAAAATACTACCACAGTTCTTGTTTTTACAAGCTGCTGACTGTGAGGGAGAGACCAAGTTTCCATGATATTCAAGCCTGCTAATATCTGACTAGCTACCTAGTACATACATCTAAATTTATCTGAAACATATAAACATATGTTAAATATTCTTTTTCTCTCTTTTGTGTTGGTAGGGAGGATCACCTATATGAACAGAGTATGAGAAAGAATACAACTCAGGCAAGAAGCTCAGGTACACGTGTGAATGAGTAAAGAAATAGATCCCACTCTATTAGACTTATGTTTACTTTCAACAGAGTGAGTTATTACATCAAACAACAACAATAAACACTAAATTCTCATATTTAAAATATTGAGCATTGCATCAAAGTATGCACACGATCCAAGGTGCTGATCAGAATTCATGATCAGTGTGGCAGTTAGTATAAACACAAGCATTAAAATTAAGGACTTGTTTGGGGAAGTTTCTCTGAATTATGCTTGATTTCTGTGACTAAGGAGCAAGTGTGTTTCCATCTTCCTTGCCCCTTGTTTGATTTACAGTTTGTGACATTGCCCTAAAGACTCCAATGTGGCTGACTGGCACAGGTGAGACAGCCACCATGATAATTTAGGAATTCTTGGTGACTGTAAGTGAGAGAAAAAAAAAAACAAAACAAAACAAAACTAAGAAGAGCATAGGGAGATTTTCCTTGGAAAATGGAGTATACTTTGTCTACTGGCAAAATTAAATGAAGAATAGAAAAAATATTAGCCACTTTAGAGACATAAGCTTTTAAGTGTTTTCTTTTGTAATTATACCTATCACTCCTGAAATTAGTTTAGCCTAATCCACCTCTGTCTTATTGAAGAGAGGATGTGTTGCAAAGCACAGAGGAAACACACACTCTTGTGTTGAAAACTATTGCTTATGAAGTTAACCACCAAAATCTAAATGATCTTGTTTTAAAGAAAGGGCACAATAATCCCTAACTGCAAAGAAAGATGAGATGCCCCTGAGCTTCAGGAAGGAGTTCCAGGAGGCAATCCTTCATTTCCTTGATAATGATGGTTTAAAAACTTGCTTGCAGTTCTCTCTTCTTGAAGTTAGTAAATGGAAGGTAGGGCAGATAAATGAAGACTCAGGTTTTACATCATTCATTCAGTAACATAGCTTTGTCTATGCATTAGATGCTGCTTAAGGAAGAATAAGTTAGAATTTACCTTCGTTCACTGGCTCAAATTTACCATGATTTTAGTCATAGATTTCATTGAAATCTATGCATTAAAACATTAACAGACAAAGAAAACCTAGCTTTTTAATATAATTCCTTTTAACATAATTCCTAAAATAAAGCATATTTCCTAGTTGCTATTTCTGCCTTAAAAATTTTGTGGGTGTCAATTGCAAAAAGAGACTTGGAAATATGTATACAAAGGAAAAATGCTGGCACTGCTAATTGTCTTTAAAATTTGAATTTTATGTGAAAATAGCTATCCTTAAAATTAGCAGTGAATTCTTTCAAGTCTCTGACATATGATTTATGAAGCTGAATAAAAATAATTATGCACTTCCTGTCTTCTACTACACCTTTATATCCATTATTGATAATGTTATACAAACAATGACATTGATAGGAGCACTTTGTTAAGACCCCTGGTGGGCCAGACACATCATTTATACCTCTTTTTATATATCCGTAAAGCAGCAGGTTGAAGTGGATGGCACCTCTCTGTTCAGAGACAAGGAAACTGGAGATTTGGCCATTTGGGCAAGCCATCATGTGCTAACTGGTCCCGGGGACTGGAGCATCTAAAACACATTTGGTTGATTTTATTCCAAAGGGAACATATTAGTGATGAGGACTATCAAGGACACTAGTCATAATCAATTAAAGAAACTGAAGTAGAATATTTGAATTTTATATACCACATTATCAGGATAGTAAAGGAAGTATTCTTTTAATTTTGTGATTTTAAAGAAGAAGGTAGAGTAGGTTAGATGATAAACATTCATTTTTTTTTTTACTTATTTTTTCTTAATATGTTTCCTTCTGCTATTATACTAAAACAATATATAGATGCACTAAAATCCAACAAACTAAGAAATTTGGTAAATTGTAAGTCACTAATATGGTAAAAATTCCATAGGCATTATGGTATTTCTTGAAATAGTAATGAATTGCTTAAGGTGAAACATAGTGAAAAAAATCTATAAATATGTTGCCACTATATCCAAAATTGTGACTAACTGCATGTATTTAATATATTTGTGTTTATAGTTTAATTTATAACAGATGAGTAATATTCCATTATGTAAACATATCACTATTTTTTGTCAAGTCATCCATTGACAGAAAACTAGGTTGTTTCCAATTTTTGACTATTATGACTAGAGTAGCAATCCATTTGGTTGAGTATGTGTTTCCATAGTAGAATATAGAGCCTTTTCAGTATATGCCCAAGAATTTCAATAGCTGGATCTTAAAGTACATCTATTCCAGGTTTCCTGAGGTTTGTTCATTTATTTATATGAACTTACATATATAAACCAGAAAAAAATGAAACAACAATCATTGTATGTATGAAAGTTCTTATAAAAAAGTACTTCTCTATTATTGATATTTTCCAACCACATGCAAGGCTCATTTATCAAGCACAACAAATAAATAACAATGAAAATGCAATTTGAAAAGGTAATTACAATAACTATCAATTTCAAAATATTACAATAGTTGCTTCATTTGAGTTTAGATTGTTTTAAAAATTTTTCTAATAACAATGGAGTTTAATTTTTAGGACCAGCAAATGCAAGCAAATCAGTTATTTCCAAAAATCCATAAAATATATTTTTGTGTATAATGTGAAAACCACTGTGAGGTGGATGATACAGGAATAAGAATAGAAAAAGACATTGTAAAATATATTTTGACTTATTGTTATGCAGGTACTTCCTCCAAAATGAAATATCTCTACATGAAAGAAAGAGGTTCTTGAGAATCAGGAAGTCAATAACATTCATAAGTCTCAGGAAACTCCTGAAACTTACAAGATTCACGAGCCCTCTCCAAGATTGTAGAAAAATAGAAATTCCATTGGAGGAAAAAAAAAAAAAAAAAGCTTTCCAGCTGTTTGACCTACTTGAAAATTGTTCAGGATGATCTATGGCTATGGATTTTGGGAGTTTAAAAACATGCTGGATGGGCTTTTCAATGATGCAGCTGCCTTTAAAAATCTATACTCCTGTAAGTCCTTCTTCATCTATAAGCTATATGTTTAGTGGTTCACTAAACTAGTCACCAATGTAATTGTTTCCTTGGTCTGTTGTCAGGACTCTATCTAGATAAAGAGATGTTTTTTCCTGAGAAAGTCACACAACACAGGTGGTGCCAGAGCAACTACTTACAGAATCAATGTTTATTTGGGGAGAAATAGTTGTAAGGTCCCTTCAATGAGTGCTGAGTCATGGACATGAGGGTGAGCTATGTGAGGAGTAATGCAGATATGTCTACTTTTATTCTATGGTGTGACATGTTGTATCTCTTTGTGGCAGTGATGGTTCTAAGTTCCCTCCCTGCAATGGTGATATATCATAGAACATACAACAAATGGTTTGAGAGTAGTTTCCTTGGAGCCTATCCCAGGGTAGCCATCTTTCATATGTGATACAGGGTAAAAGGACTTCTTGATGAATGTGGTCTATCATGTGAGTCCTGTGATTTCCCCTCTAAGCCAATGGTAGACTAGAGAATATCATAATCCCTGAAAGTGCCATAAATGTGCGGGAACCAAAAGTAGGCTATAGTGTCATTTGTATGACATTTGTTGTGGGCAGTAAAACATTGAATCTGAGACTCAGCTGTGTTTCAAGAGAAAATTTGCTTGTGTAAATGATGAATTATGATATAATACTATCACCTATATTACAATCTTATTTAGCTAAGTGATCAGAAAGCAAATGCAGTATGGAAGTATTGGTTTGCCACTTGTTAAGGCTAACAGGATTTAAGCAAAAGAGTACAAGTGATATTATGCTGAGGAACCTTTCTATGATCTAAAACCTGGGAAAATTAGATAGTGAAGAAGTAGCAAATGTGGTAAAGCTGAAAAGAAATACTCTCAGTTTTGGCCTTTACTAGAGGAAAAGAAAAACCACAAATTCAGCTGGCATACTAGGGAATTACTAATCATCCAGTTCAATAAAATACTATAATGTTGGAATGCTTATCATCTGAAGTGTTTGAATTGGAAAAGAGTTTTAAACACCAACAGAACCAGTCACAGTTGGGCTTATGAGACTATGGAGAGGGAAGCAGATGGGATTGGTCCAAGTTTTATAGACTTGGAAAACAATGCAATGGAACTCCCCTTCAAACCAAGAATGAATAATATGATCAATGTGAGGAAATTATTCCCCAAAGGGACTGTATGAGCCCTTGGTTATTATTTGCTGAAATTCCCATGATTATCAGGGACTAGAAATTGATAGAGGAAAAATAAGCTTATGCAGAGAATGGAGCATAAGCCTACAGTGTTTAGTTCACTAAGATGGATAAGATTGGGTTTCCAAGGGAGTTAACCCTATCATCTATCTGTCTATCATCTATCTATCTAACTATCTGTCTATCTATCATCTATCTATCTATCTATCTATCTATCTATCTATCTATCAAATAACTGGAGGTGATTGATATAGCAAGGACCTAAATATTGATGTTAGGATGCTGATAGATTTGTTGATTCCATAGTGAAATATAATTTTCTTTGATAGATTAATTTCTGAGATATCAGAATGACTTTGACTAGATTGCATAGCGTTCTCTAGAAAACAGCTAGTGAATGAATACAATATTTAAAAGTGGGGTTTATTAGATTGGTAAATTTACTAATTTATTAGATTATATATGATATGGACCAAATACACTGACAATATAAATATGAATAACAGGCAAAGAACTGAGAAGCAGGTAGCATTCAGTGCATGTACCTTAGTTAGGATTTCTATTGCTGTGAAAAGACAGCATGACTTCAGCAACTCTTATAAAGAAAAACATTTAATAGGGGTGGCATACAATTTAGAAATTAAGTCCTTTATTATCATGGTAATGCATGGTGATGTGCAGGCAGACATGGTGCTGGAGAAGGAGCTGAGAATTCTACGTCTTGATTTGAAGGCAACAGGAAGTAAACAGACATTGGGAATGGCTTGAGCATATATGAGACCTCAAAGACTGCCTCCACTGTGACACATTTCCTCCAACAAGCCCATACCTAATCCAACAAAGCCACCTCTCCTAATAGTGCCACTCCTTATGAATATATGGGGACCAGTTACATTCAAACTAGTGCCACACAGGAATGGATGACTCAGAAAATCAATGTGGTGTGGAAGGCATAGATCAGTGGTTCTCAGCCTTCCTAATGCTGTCACACCTTAAAAATTCACCATGTTGTTGTGACCCCATACCAGAAAATTATTTCACTGTTACTTCATAACTGTAATTTTGCTACTGTTAGAAATTGTATTATAAATGTCTGATATGTAGGATATCTGATATGCAACCTCAAAAAGTGTTGTGACGCACAGGTTGAGAACAACTGACTTTGATTATTTCTGGAAAACTTCTGGTCTTCAGTCTGTGCTGAAGGCAGAAGAAGCTGAATTTTGTTCTGATAAGACAACAGTGGTCCCTGTGGCAAGAATAGGGTGGGTGTGCTCAGAATCAAGGGATGAAGGGAGGCATGAATAAGTGTCCTCCTTGTGCTGCCCACACTGGTGGACTGTATTCCTCTTTACATTAGCCCTTTCTGGAAATATAGACACATCCAGAGGTTTGAAATATTGTGTTGCTTGATCTATTTGCATCATTTTCTTGGGGAGCTTGGACTTTTCTGTATCTTCTCAATGCAAACCAAATAATTTAAAACATAAATAAGATTGGACTTCCTTCCCTATAGAACTTCAAAAGCATGCTATTATGCTCTCACTAAAATAGTGATGTCCTCTAGATGACAAAAATGCTCCACTCTTAATCCCTTTTAACATCCTCTTTCTGTGTCTGCCTGTCCCCTGCTCTATCTATTCTGGCCCTCATCAGTTTTCTAAGTTTAAAAGCTCGAATAACATTCTTTCTCTGCTTACACTACTCTACCCTGTGCTCTTGGGTTGGTTGTGATTTTGTTCAGCTCCCAGAAAAGCTATCTCTAGCCCCGTTTACAAAACTACCACCATTTACTGTCATTGTATTTACTCACTTGTTTCGCGTTCAATTGGCCAATTCAATGACCCATTGCTTTTCTATATTCCTAGTAGGAGTTCAGCTTCATAAAGCATCAGCACCTCTGTTTCCCTCAACATTAGGTTAAAAAAAGTCAAAGTCGAGGTTCAGAAGGCATTTGAGTGTTTATTGAACATTGTGTAATGACAATTATACAACTGGGTCAGAGGGGTGTAGCTGTGATTCCCATGGATAATTGAGTTCTTTTACTATCGACAAAAGAACATTGGGAATGGAAATTATGGAGGATTTAAAGTAACCAGAAGATTAAGCTATGTGTTGCATGGGAAGAATAGGCTGAAACTATTCTTGTGTTTAAGGGCACATGAAAGCCAAGATGGCCCCATTTGCAATGCAAGCATTTACTACTGGATACTCTGCAGGCTTAATACATGAAACACTGGCTGCTTTTTCTTTTAAATTTAGAATTTTCTTTTTAAAATACAAATTTTGGCAGAAAATCTGCTTAGAGACAAGCACATGTTTTTGGAATTAGGAAACAGATGCTCTGGAAAAATGGTTAAATTGGAAAATAATTTAATATTAAGTGACAAACAGGTGAAATATCCATAAGGCAATTATTATAGTATAATATGACTTGACTAGATTTCATGAAATACTACCCAATGGGCTGTATATAATTGCAGACATAATGTTTACATTTACTCTAAAACCAAAAATTATATGTGCTGAAGTGCATATATTTAAAAACATCATCATCATCATTATTACTGTGTTTGCTTAGCAGGTCATGTTGGAAAACTGAAATGTTTATCCTTGAAAGTTCAGGCTTCTGAACTGGCTTGCCTCAGTGATCAGGTCTGTGAATACCTTAACTGTCATCACAGAACTTTTCTCCAATGACTGATGGAGGCAGATACAGAGATCCACAGTCAAACACCATTCAGAGCTCCAGGAGTCCAGTAAAAGAAAGAGAGGAGGGATTCTATGAGCAAGTGCATTAGGATCAAAATGGGGAAACCTGCAAAGACACCAAACCAAACTAGTGGGAACTCATAAAAGTTGGATCAATGGCTGTGGAGCCTGCATGGGACGGGACTAGGCCCTCTGCATGGGAGACAGTTGTGTAGCTTGATCTGCTTGGGGAGAGCCCTGCCAGTAGAATCAGAATCCATTCCCAGTGCATGTGCAGTCTTTTTGGAGCCCACTACCTAAGATGGGACAACTCTTGCAGTCTTGAGGCAGGGGGAAGGGCTTGTACTTGCCTCTACTGGATGAACCTCCCCATGGGAGGCCTTGCCTTCTTGTGAGAGGGAGTGGGGGATGTGTTGGGGGGAGGTTAGGGGGTGGGATGAAAGAAGAGGGGAATCTTTGGTGTGTAAAATGAATGAAAAAATTCTTAATAAAAAAAGTTCAGGCTTCATTTATAAAATTTCATCTGATGCCATACATACCTTTCAATTTCCCCTTTGCCAATTTACAGATAAATATAACACTATTCAAATATGAAACTATCATTTGCCAGAGTAATATGTAACACAGAAGACTAAAGATGTCAGTATGTGCATTAGTCACAAAGTAGAAAAATACATGACCAATAGCGATGATTGGAGGATAAGTCAGTGAAAAAAGTCAGTGTCCTGGAGATTGTGGGAAGAATCTGAGACATTGCCTGTGACTGCCTGCTTGTGAAGTTGGTTCAGTTCAGGAAGACATGTGTATTTGTTTGAATGGTTTTGCAACTCAATGACATTCCTGTTTCTCCCACAAAGCAACTCATTATCTGATTAGAATGTATTTAAAGACAGAGGGTTCCTGCAGAGGAGGATTAGAAGGAAACTACAAAAGGGATGGAAGAAATGAAGAGTGATGTGACTCTCCTAGATGTCCCGAGCCTATTGAGAATCAGCTCCAACTTTGCTTTAGTCAAAACAGATGCATTATATGCATTTGATTTGCACAGAGAGCTACAGGTGCTGTTTATGTGGTTTATATAAGAATAATTTTGGTGGAGCAAGGTGCTGCACAGCATCTGCTCAAATGTATTAATAGTAAGTAACTTGCTTGGATGTAGATAAAATAACAATTTTTATTTCATTTTGGACTTAAAAAGTCAGGTCCAGAGATGGTCTTGTTTGTGTGCATTCTGTGCTAGCAGGTATATGTATGAGCAGATCCCAGGAAGCGTTTATCTTCTAACTGATTTTTAAAAATAACTGAAACACACATAAATGTTTTTTTTCTGCCCCTTCTTATCACTATAAAGTCTCTTCTGCCATAAGACTATTAAATAATTTTTTCATATTGTGTCATCTCTAGCATAGCTAGTATATTTTCTCCTGGGATATTGAATATCTTCATTAATTTTCTCCTTTGAACTCACAACTAAAAAGGTCAGAACCCAAATGAGCTGTGCTGAAGTCCATGCTGCCTTTGCCCTTGCCATGCATTATGTGTGACAGTAATTCTTCTACATAAAGCTATTAAGTTCAACCTTAAGATAAATTTTCATTTTTGGTGCTCTATTATTCTTTGTTTCATTTTCTTTATACCCCAGTTTAAGTTCTTATTTATTAAGATATTAAGATGGTTTTGTTACTTTCCTTGAGTACCAAAACCTTTGAGGATTTCTATCATTAAAATTGTTATGCTCTTAAATTGTCCAAACATTCAAATAAGATAAATATCTTCGAGAATAACATATAGCCATCATGGTGAGAAGGTTCTGTTTTATTTTTAAATAATTGACTAAATGTGCTCATTTAGTAAGACTTTAAAATACATATTATAATCTTGTTTAGCCCACCATAAGCTGGAGTCTCCTCTGAGCAAGTTCTAAGATGCCCTTCCTGGCATGTGTCTTATTGTGCTTGGGCTATCAGGAAATCTAGGCTTGGATTTCAGATCTTCTCTGGAATCCAATAGTTCCCATAGATTTTTATGTTGTTGTGATATTACATGTAAGTGACTGTTGTCATCATTTTCAAGTCATTTTATTTCCACAACTGTTTTGTTTTCTCACCATTTTTCTGCAACATCATTCTTCTTAGTTAACTTCCGGGACAAATAAAGGAGTGTTTAAACAACCGTGCTGTGAATCTAGACTAGCCATTTTGACTCTGACTCATAATCCCATGAGAATTTGTCTTCTTTGACAGAGTTTCTGAGGCTGTTGTGAGTCATCACTCTAACTCAATGTAAGATCTAACATCCGGATGTTATCTGATGGAAAAAATCTTGAAATGAGCAACAAATAACTAAAAACAGGGTAACGACAGAGGACTTTTCAGAAGCTTTATGATTGTAGCATTTTCATATTTATTATGATTCAACTACAGGTTTTTTTTTAAAACAAAAAAGATATTTTAAATGATATGCCAATTGAAAAACTACTTTTAGGCTTTTGAGAAATCTTTGCATTATCATTTTAAGGCAGCATCTGTTAGGCCATGGATTTGGGAGGTAGGACATACCCAATTTATATGTTCTAAAGACAGATTATCTGAAAGAAAATGTTTGGATTTTTTTAGCATTGTACTTAAAGCACTGCCAAGTTTTATTGTTTTCTTCCAGACAGCTGGATCAGTATCTCACAGAAAGAGAATGAGCTACTTACCTCCCTTGGTTAAAACAAATAAGAAACTGTTATCTGTTCAAGACCAATTTCCATTATTACTGATTTAACATTTTTTTTTAATCAAAGAGGACGGAATATCCAGTCACATGACTAGACAACTTCTAAAATTTTGCAAAGTGCTTCTTCATCCTTAATGCAAACCTGGGAATGGGTATGTCACTAGAGAAAATTCTGACAATTCGTACTGGAAGGAAAGACTAATATCACCAACACTGGCCCCCATGGTGCTTACCATGCCTTTTCTGCTTTAAGGCACAAACTGTCTTCTCACCTGCATTATGCTTTCAATCTCAAGTTACTTAGAAGCATAATGACAACAAAATGATGTTTTAACTGGTCTAACTACATTTCTTTCTTCATGACTAAGGTCCTGTAAAACAGTAGTCCTTCAGAAGAAGTAAAACGATTTACATCCTCTGAGATTGTTAAGAATATGTCTTTTCCTAGGAAGTGGTAGTACATGCCTTTAATCCTAGCAATCTGGAGACAGAGATGGGAGGATCCCTGAGTTTGAGGCCCTCAGTGTCTACAGAGTGAGTTCTAGGACATCCAGGGCTACATAGAGAAATTTTGTCTCGAAAAAAAAAAAAGAATATGTGTTTTCATAATCATTTATAATAAATATTGTGGTTTTCTTTAACATAGAATTTGAAATCTGTATTTTTGTGAGTTTTTAGGCTATTCTAAATTCCTTAATTCATTCTAGATTTTAAAGAGTAGAATAAAATGGGTGTGTCCAAAGTAGAATCTCTATGGGAACAAGGTTTGAAATATCAGCTAGGTGAGGGTTAATGAGAGCTTCTGAGTCCTGGTTAGCAGTGTGGAATGTTGGGTTGTGTTGAGAGCAGTTGGAGAGTGCTCTCTTTAAAACATTCTGGGTACTGGCTACACTCATGTCTAAAACAAATGCAGGCCCATTTAGTCACATACTTGAACTTGTAATGGATTCAGTGAGCAAAACATCATTCCATCTGTATAAACCGAATAGCTTGATGAAACACTGCACACTCCCCACTAACTGCCCTTCAGAATTGTAATCTGGGAAAGGTTGTGAAACTGGCATGACTTTAGATGTCTTAACAGCCAGAGAAGATGACTGTGACATACTTCCTAACAAACTGTCATCTTCTAAGATACATAAGAATCAGTTGTATTTACAGTACCAGATCTTTTTTTAGAGCCAACTAAATGACAATGTCATGCTTGTACTGCTGCATGCATAATTCAAATCATTTTTCACCATGTTACTCCAGGTAGCCCGGGTGGGTGGTCCCTGGGGGAACAGTGTTCTCTCTTTGACCTTGGTTGTGAATTACCTATCAAAGGTGAGACCTGATACTTCAGCAGAGATTATTCAAGGCTTTCCACAAATATGATCTGGGGAAATCAAAGCCATTCCTTTGCCTTTCTAAGGCTTTCTGTAAATTGATTGTGGAATTAATCAACAGGCTCATCAAAGCTCCAAGAGATAAACAAGGGAATGCTGTGCTGTGGGCAAATTTTAACACTGCATATGAATCATAGCAAGTATCAGTGGTCTGTACAACTGTGCAGGAAACAGAAATGGGATATAGCTTACCATAAAAGTATTCGGCTCATTTCCTTGCCTTTCTCATTCATCACACAAGAGAACATTAAATGAAACAAGCAGCAAATGAACAATCTGATGCAAATAGTATTTTTCTTATATAAGAATCTATTGCATGAAAACAAAATAATTTTCAGTAGTCATCTCTGTCTTTCTTTTTACATTTTGAATTTGTAGTTTTGGTGATTCATAGTATAAATGCTTCTTTGTTGTTGAGGGGTAGAATGATAATCATATGTGAATCCTTAGCCACAGTTATTCTCCAGGTACCTATGTATTAGCAGCGTACATTTTGTTTTAAGTTGAAAAATCATGTATTTAAATATCTACTTTAAATATTAAGAACATTATTTTAATTTTTGATTGAAAATATTATACTGTTATATTAAATATTCAACTAGTATAAGTTAAGTGTAATTTTCAAGTGTTTTTAAAGACCTATGAGAAGTTACATTAAATAAAACATATTATAAAGCATTGCATGTATGTTCATATACACATACGTGTATACACACATATGTGTACATGATGACTGACACGTTTGCTGATATTTATGTTACCACTTGTTTTATTGTTAATCATATTAGCTAAAATAAATCATATATAGTACCACCAGTGCAGACTCATTCTGTTGTAGATAACAAATCAAATTTCAGAGACGGGATTTTATTCATTCAGGTTTGTGAGTCTTGTATGATATAAAAGAAATAATTATGCAAAAGTATCAACTTTGGGTGGCTATTTAAAAGGAAAAAATACAAAAATACATACATTAACATTAATATGCATTCTCTATTTAGCAAATAACAATTCCATATATAGGTAATGGAGGAAGCAGTTTAAAAACACTCAGCTTTCATAAGGAAATAAAAGTATATTTAATGGCTTAACATTTATAATAATAAATCACTGGAAATAGCCTTTGTTATCATCAGTCTATGAGCAAAGAGCAGTTTTCGTCATATAGTGGAATATTGTAAGACTTTTTTTTTTAAAGAAAAAAAGAATTGGTACACAAATAGATCTGAAAAACATTGAAGAAGTATGCTGAGTATATATAATTTCATTCCATTTATGAATATTTAAGAATTTTAAGTATAATTCAGTGTTTTATGGCTGTGTTTATAGTGGTTTAAAAGCCATCTTTTATATGGGAGGGAGCATCAGTGATAATTTCAATAGATGTCTTCCTTGACCTTTTACTGTTTGTACAGCTGCTGTATTTTGATAAATATGTTGATGTATAATGTTTTTACCTATTCACTTAAAGAGCAAATTTACTTATGAAAAAGTAAAACACAAAATGGCCCACACTGTTTAGAAATTATAGTATTTCAGCACATGTATATATTGTACCATAATAATAAATAAACATTTATTTTCTCAATGATTTATCACCTACTTATAGTAATCAACTAAATGTCACAAGGTCACTGTCTACTCACCTTCATGGTCCATAGTGCAGCAGAAATGTCTTATACTGATCTAAATTCAGTTGGTACTCTTTCATGAAAGTGACTAAGTGACTATCTGCTGTCTTATCAGCTGCTCTCCCAGTCTCTCGTAACCACAATTCTCTTAATATTGTAAGATCTCTTTGTTTAGACTTCACAAAGCGTACGGCTTTCCAGTACATGTCTTTTTCTGCTTATCTCAGTCAACATAGTGACGTCCAGTCCTATTGATGCTATCAGAAGCAGCAGGATTGTCTCATGTTTATAATAGAATAATTCTCCACTATATATATGTACCAGATTCTCTTCATCCATTCAGTAGCGGAAAGGCATTTAGCTTATTTCCAATTCTTGGCTTTTGTGAATAGTATTATAATGAATGTAGGTGTGTAGATGTGTAGATACCTCTTATATATACTGATTTTATTACTTTGTATATATATATATGTGTGTGTGTGTGTGTGTGTGTGTGTGTGTGTGTGTGTGAATAATGAATATATATGTATATATGTTAAATGTTATAGTAGTGGACTCTGGATCACATTACTGTTTCATTTCTAATTTTTAAAGAAATCTTCATATTGTTTTTCATAATAACTATACTTTTTACATTTTCATTAACAATGCACTAGAGTTCCCATTTCCTTACATTCTTACCATACCTTTTATTTTTCGGTAAGAATTATTTGGGTGATATGATATATCACATTGTGACATTTAATTGCATTTCTGTGATGATTAGCTATGTTGTCGCTTTTTATATGTTTATCAACTATTTGTGTTTACTATTTTGTGAAATATGTGTTTCAGTTACAAATAACTTTTCAATTAAATTATTTTCTGATTTCCCATGGAAAATTGTAACTTCTCTTTTATTGCGGGTGTTAGCACTCTGTCATTGTCTTTTCATACAGTTTACTTTGATCATCCTTTCCTTTTCCCACAACTCCTCACTGAAATGCTTCACTTTCTACATACCCAACTCTGTGTTCTCCGTCTCTGTCAAAAACCACCCCACAAAAACACCAAAATGAAAATGAAAACAAACAACCAATAAGATGAAAGTACCAAACAGAATAAAAGTAGAAGCTCAAAAGAATAATCTCGGAGTTCATTTTGAGTACCTTACTCATGGTCATAAAGCCTACCCGAGGTATGGTTGATATCCATAGTGACACCACATTGAAGAAAATGGATTTTCCCTCTGCCAGTAGCTATCTATTGCAAATGGCCTCTTTGTTAAGGGTGGAATCCTATGTCTAATTCCCCCTTTCATCACTAGGACCACATCTGGTTTGAAACTATAAAGGGCCTATTTATGCTACCACAGTCTCTTCAAGCTCATATGTGCATTAGTACTATTGTATCTAACAGTTGTTTTGTTGAAATCACCCATTACCTCTGATGCCTATTATCTTTCTGCCTATGACCTATCTAGTCTAAGGTTTTTAGCCACATTAGCAGTGCAAGATATGCTTTTTTCCTCATGGAGTGTAATGGGCCTTAAAGCTAGTGAAGGACAAAAGCGTGGTTGGTTACCTCCAGAATAGCCACAGCACAAATGCACCAGCATATCTTGCAATCAGGTTGCTGTTGTAAGTTGCACATTTAATATCTGGGTGATATGAATGACTGCCTCCTCTATAGCATGCAGAGTACTTCACAACACCATGGATGCTAGTTATTAGGGGTGAATCTTCTACTTGGGCACAAGCTCAAATTTTCTATGTTCTGTAACATAAGTAACAAATGGTGCTGCTCTAACTGGATGGCTGCTTACAGAAAACACTAAATAGACAATATCTATTACCATGTAGAAAATACAACTCCAAATGTAGGAAAAAAAAACTTAAAATAAGGTCTTTGAATATGATTGATAAAAAAGGGTTAAACTTGGACTATTCAGCACAGGAAATAATTTTATGACCAGTACACCATTAGCATAAGCACTAAGACCAACAATTAATAAATGGTATCTCATGAAGCAGGAAGGCATATTTTGGCAAGAGATACCATTAATCAGGCAAAATGACAGCTTACAGAATGGGAAAATATCTACCAGTTACACACAATAGAGGGTTAGTATCAAGAATATGTAAAGAACTAAAAATATTGAACACTAAAAAAAATCCCAAATAACCCAATTGAAAAAATGGGGTATACTGAACAAAAGAGAATTCACAAAAGATTACACACAAATGTCTGGGAAACACTTAAAGAAATGCTCAGCATTCCTAGAAATCTGGGAAATGCAAATCAAAATAACTTTTAACTTTCTTTTTATTTCTTCTTTGTGTCCATCACATCATGTATCTTGACACCATTCAATTCTCTGTCCCCTTGTATCTACCCTCTGTTCTTGCAACCCCCCCAGCCCAAAATAAAAAAAATAATAAAATTTAAGAGAAGAAAATAAAAATCAATCGTGTCATGAATTTGCATCTTCATGTGTTCCACTAGATCATAGATGGGGTAGATTTTGGGGTGAGCCAACTCATAACTCTGGTTCTGGGCCTGGGCAGTTGCAGGGTTGGTCAGCCCTCCCCCCTGGCCTTACCACCAGGGTGAGCTCTCCAGCATTGCCTTTGCTAGTTTACCACTTGCAGCAATGAGCAAGTGCCCTCGGGTCAGCTCTCCCACACTTACACCATTAGGGCCAGGTTTACTGTATTGCCCAGATGAAGTACAGGTGCAATTCTCCTGAGTGCTGGTGAAGGGCAGGGAGACCTACCCCACTCTTATGACCTCAGGGCTAATTCTCCCACCTGCCATTACGATATGGCAGGTGAGGGGCAGGGCCAGATCTCCTACACTCTCATTCTTTGGACTGATTCACCCACACCCCTATCAATAGGATCAGCTCTACTGTGCACCCAAGTGAGGTGTAGGGCCCACTTTTCTGAGTATTACAGCTCCTAAGAGGGGGTCAGCTCCGTTGCCGGTACCACAGAGTGGAGGGCACCATTCCCTTGCCATCACGACCACATGACAGACAAAGGGTTGTGTCCAGCTATCCCACTTTCACATCCTCAGGGCCACCTCCACCAACAGGGTCAGCTCTACTGTGCTACCCAGGTGAGGAGGAGGGTCCACTTTCCTGAGTGCTGCAGCTGATAAGGGACGGGGAGTCAGTTCCCTCGTCTGTCACAGGTGTCCTTGATGGGTAAAGGGTAAGTGGGGCATCTCTCTCCTCTCCACGACTCCACATGACAAACAAGTAATGGGGACAGCTCTCCCATGCTCACACTCACAGCTTCAGTTTTGGGTCACCCACACCTCTGACAGCAGGGTCATCTCTCCTGTGCTGTCCAGGCAAGGTACAGGGCCTGATCTCCCCAGAGCTGCAGCTGGTGAGGGGCAGAATGAGCTTTCCCACTTGCCTCAGGCATGCAGGGGGCATAGAGGTGGGGAGGACATCTCTCCCCTGTCCATGCCACCTTATGGCAGATATGCGGGGCAGAACTCTCTAGCTCACCTTCTTGGGTAGCTGATCTTCTCACCCCATCAGTAGGGTCAGCTCTACTGTGCTGCCCAGGCAGGTGCAGGGCCCACTTTCCCAAGCATTGCAGCTGATAAAGGGGAGGGTCAGCTCCCTTGCCAGCTGGAGCAGGTAGGGGCAAGTGGAAGGACATCTTTCCTTTTCCAGCACCACTACGCAGCAGGTGAGGGAGTCAGTACAGCTGTGCCCTTCTCCTATCCTCAGGGCAACACATCATTTTTCAACTAGAACCTTTTCTTTTTCATTTATCCCCAAGAGGGCACATCAATACTAATATCAAAATGTAAAACAAATAACTTCAAAATTCCTGTAGTCCTTACAAATTCAAAGACACTGAAACTCTAGTCTCTTTAAAAGACCTAATCTCTTTTAAAAACTCAAAATGTCTTTTAAAAGTTCAAAAGTTTTCATCTGTGGGCTCCTGTGAAAATCAAAATTAAATTAAATAGCTTCTCATTTCAAGAGGGAAAAACCAGGGTATTGTCACAATCTGAACAAAGCAAAATCAATATCCAACTGTGTTAATAACCCAATGTCCAATGTCTGGGACTCACTTACAATCTTCTGGGATTTTCCAAAGGGTGTGGATAACTTCTCTGGCTCTTCCCTGTGCAGACCATGCAGCTTGTCTTCTAAATTCATGTAGGCTGTACTCCCAAGCTGCTGCTGTTCTTGGTGGTCATCCTGTGGTAGTACTGGTATCTCAAAAATGCTAGGGTATTTTTCTGCAACTGGACTGTACTTTCACCAGTAACTTCTAGGCTATCTTCATGGTTCCAAGTTTCAAATTCTCTGAATGATCCCTTAAATTTTGGGCCTTTGCTGTTGGGCCAACTGTTGTTGAGGCTGCATATCACTAATTGATCCTCCTGGTCTCTTACAGTGCCAATCCTCATCTGATCTCCAAGGGCCCTTTTATGCTTCCAAAACCAGTATCACCTAGGTGACTCTTACACTACCAAATTCAGCTGCCAGTGTGAGGTATAATCTTGATCACCTCTGAAATACAGTTCTGTGTGCTTTCAGGAAACACGTCCCAGATGATTTCACCTCAAAAAAAAACAAAAAACAAAAAACAAAAAACAAAAACAAAACAAAACAACAACAACAACAAAAAAAAACAAAAAACAAACAAACAAACAAAAAACCTGGTATCTTGTGGTGGTATTGTGTTCCCCAAAATATTGTGCACTCTAATAAACTTATCTGGGGTCAGAGGACAGAACAGCCACTAGATAGACATAGAAGCCAGAAAATAGTGGCACACACACCTTTTATCCTATCACTTGGGAGGCAGAGATCCATCCAGATCTCTGTGAGTTTAAAGAACTGGAAACAACCAGGCATGGTGACTCACACCTTTAATCCCAGGAAGTGATGTCAGAAAGCAGAAAGACAAATAAGGTGTGAAAAACAAGGAACTAGAAGCATTTAGTGGTTAAGCTTTTAGGCTTTTGAGCAGCAGTCAGCTGAGACCGATTCAGATGAGGACACAGAGGCTTCCAGTCTGAGGAAAACAGGATCAGCTGAGGAACTGGCGAGGTGAGGTAGCTGTGGCTTGTTCTGCTTCTCTGATCTTCCAGCATTCACCCCAATAACTGGCCTCGGGTTTGTTTTTATTAATAGGACCCTCTACGATTGTTTCATCTACAGTATCTTCTTAATTACTGCTAACTTCTTAGCTCTAGTGGATCACATTAAGTATCCCAACAAAGCAAAGGTTTCACTTTAGTAGTTCAAGTGTCTTGTTGATCACAGTTGATTCTTCAGTCCTAGCAAACCAGTACTGTAGAATCTTGATTCAAAATAGCAAATGGCTATGATAGGGTTTTTCTTTCCTCTGCAACTTCACGAGCCAGGCCTTCACTGTTTGCACCACTCTCTTGAAGCTCCCAGAGAACAGCCTACTGGGCCCTCAACACTCAATATTGGACTCTTCTAGCCAAACATTCCCAAGTCTTCCACAATGCTCCCCAAAACCATGGTCAGATCTGTTATAGCAATACCCAACAATCATGGAACCAACTTGTCTTAGTTAAGATTGTTGTATCCAGAGTCCCCCAAATGCTACCAAGAGACCATATCTGATGTAAAAACAAAGAGCCTTTGTATTGTTAGGAGTTAACTCGGGACTCCATCTGACCCAGCAGCAGAGCAGGAGAGACTCTGAGTAGCAATGGGACAGGGTTTTTAAAGCAAGGGGAGCTACAGACTACATAGGAACAGACTCAGGATTGGTTTATGTGAGTGGCAATTATGTTAGTAATTTTTAATTGGCTAGGCTTAGATGAGGGTTACAGTTACCATTTGGGGGTAGGCCTAGATAAGTCCCAGGCTTAGTCCTTGAGTTGTCATGGAGGCTGGCTGGCCTAGCATGTACTGACTGTGGGGGCTGACTCAGTGGCCCAGGCACTGTCCTTGACTCATGCACATAGCTCTAAGTTGGTGAGGAGTTCCAGACAGCAAACAATTAATTGAACCTTGAGCGGCCAAAGTACATGCAGAAAGGGAGCTACTGCAAGGACTATGTCTTTTGTTCACAGCTCTCCCAGAAATTGCTTGCTCAAGTCTCAGGAAACTTAAATTGAGGTCTGATCTCTGAGAGAAGACTGAGTATCCTGTTATGGCCTCTGCTTGATCCTTTCAAAGATTACTATTTCCGTGATGAAACATTATGAACAAAGCAACTTGTGGAGGAAAGGGTTCATTCAGTTTATGCTTTCACATCACAGTTTATCATCAAAGAAAGTCAGGACAGGAATTCAGGCAGGGCAGGAACCTGGGGCAAGAAGCTGATGCAGAGGTCATGAGAGAATGTTATTTACTGGCTTGCTTCTCATGGCTTGCTTAAGCTGCTTTCTTATAAAACCCAGATCATCAGCCCTGGGATGGCACCATCCATTATGGGCTAGGCCTTCTCCCATAAATCACTAATTAAGAAAATGCCCTATAGGCTTGCCTACAGCCAGATCTTATGGAGTCATTTTCTTAGTGGAGGCTCCCTTCTCTCTGGCCACTCTGACTTGTGTCAAGTTGACATAATATGAGCCGGTAGAGAGAGGGTCTACAAAGGATGCAGAAAAAGAATAGAGTTGTGAAGAGATAAAGAGGGATCTAGAATAGGAGGGTTAAACGGGGAAGGGAAGAGGAGAAATGGGAGAATAGGAAAAATAAAGGCATATGGAGAAGGGCAGCTAACACTAAAGGCCTTTTAAAATCAGCATGGAAACCTACTATTCTAGAAGCTTCTTAAAATATATACATATATGAAAGAAATCTAAATAGAATCAGCATATAGTTGAGGAGACAATGCCTCAACTAAGTATCTTATGCTAAGACATGAAATCTCTAGTATTAGGAATGGATCTCATAAATTTCTCCAAACATCACAGCTATTGCAAAAATTATTGGATCCTCTCCACAATCTGATGGTAAGACCCTATTGCTGTGTGATGTTTTATTTGCAAATATTTTAGACAATTGTCTCTATTGTATTTACCTTGGAAATTTCTTCCTTGTTAATAAACTCTCAACCCCAGAAGCTGCTATGCTAGAAGAAAATCAGTAATCATATTTATTTATAAAACATGGAAACTATAATAATGATTGGGTTGGCAATTTATGCCCTCTGATAGACTAGGGGCATGGATTTTGTGAGGGCAATGAACCATTCTTTTTGCTTACTTTTGAGTCCTGTTCTGCAGGAAGGAACCCATGATCGCCCCTTTATCCTAGCAAGAACCCAAGTCTGAGAGGCCACAGATTCTAGAGGAGAACCTGCTACTATGCTTTTGAAAAATGCCCATGGTGTCCACTGCTCCTTAAATACTTATCTTCAACCCATATGCACTAGTTTTATTTTTGTTATTCTGAAAAATATCCTGACAAATGTAACAGGGAACAAAGTGTTTATTTTCAATCATAATTGCAGGTTGCAGCCCATTATTTCAAAGAAGTCAGGCAAGATCCTAAAGAATATTTGTAGTGGATAGCCATCCCAGCATTGGCCTGGAAGTTCCAACCCCCATTGAGGCTTCTGTAATGGTCATGCCCACAAAGAGGTCGGAGGAGGAAGCAGAAGACCAAGGGTTGGGAAGAGCGCTCTCTCTTGGTTCCCGGACCCTGGACACTGGAGGTAGACCGAGCAGAGTTCTCCAGAGAACACCGCCTGACTGCGCTATACCTTTGCCAGAACCTGCAACCTACCCCTTCATTTGTAAGTTAGCCCACAAAATAAACCTCCCTTTTAACTATGTGGAGTGGCCTTAATAATTTCACCAATAAATATTATCCATAGTCAAGATTTTAAAGGGAATAAATGCACCCATACTTAAGACTCAGCTAGCATTTTCTACTCCAAAGATCCAAACAAGGGAATTGTGGCACCCACTTTCAGTTTGTATTCCCCCACATCAATTTGAGTAATAAAGACATTTCCCCAAAGACCTGCCTGATGTAGACAATCATTCACCAAGACTCTCTTCCCAAAAGATTTTAGCTTGTGTCAAGTTGACCTAAATTAGTGCTTCTCTCAGACTTCAAAGAAACTTGATTTTTAAGTGGATGTAGTTTGATAAAAAAAAAAAAAAAAGACTCACAACCAGTCAGAATTCAGAGAATAATTGGCTATGAATGCTCAGTCTTAAATAGGAGATCAGTATCACTTTTACCCCAGGTCTCATTGTAGATGAAGGCTTTGAAAGAAGGTAAGAGCCAGGGGTTGCATAAGAATGCTACAAAATAGTGTCTTCTGGACATGACAGGGCTATTATACTCATGAACTCACAGAAGATGTAGTTAGCAGCAGATGACCTGTACAAGGTTTGGCCTGTCAATATCTCATCATGGAAGGAAGAAGGTCTCATGAGGCAAACCTAATTAAACTTGGTGATTCACACACTCAAAAAAGACAAGAAAAACTGGAGGAAGAATGCCTGGAAAAAAAAAAAGAAGCATTTCAGTGAAAACAAAACAAAACAAAACAACAACAACAACAAAAAACCCACGGGAGATACTTCATTATATACTTGTATGAAATCATGTCTCTCCATATATGCAGAGAGAGAGAGAGAGAGAGAGAGAGAGAGAGAGAGCTGTATCACATTTCATTTGCAAACATTTTCTCCAATTCTGTATGTATGTATGTGTGTGTATGTATTATGTATGTATGTATGTATGTATGTATGTATGTATGTATGTAGTTGAAAATTGTATGTGTGTTCTGTTGTAAGTATATTTCCATACAAAAAGTGGGATATATAGTTTCATGAACTTAAGCAATCTTTTTCAAGCCTTTGACAATATTTTAGAGTACTTCATTTTAAAGTCATTATTATCTAAAGTGTTCAGTTGGTATAAAGATCACACCAATTTATTTGGAAGATTACTGTATTTTGTCGAAACTGTTTCTGATATTCACCCTAATTTTATCTTAATTTCTTTCCCAGAATATTATTCTAGCTTTACTATCATAAATCATCCTGCTCCCTGCTGAGCACTTATGTGTCTCCAATATAGGAGAAAATTGCATATCTTCTTACTTTTAGGAAACCTGGTGTGTTGTTACTTTTCACTTTACTGGCAAGCTTAGTGCCTTATCTAGACAATGCAAAAATCCAGGCTAGAATTCTCATGGCATCTGTTTCTATTGTTTATGTCTCTATTTTCAAAATACATGAAATAGAAAAGTATTATTTGACTTATTTATAAATGTTAACATTTATTTTGATTAAATAACACAAACGTATATATTTGTGATTAGATCAGCAGCTAGCACAGATGTATAATCTCTGACTATTTGCTCTGAATTATTTAACATAATTATGTCACTCAGTGATTTTAATGTCAATAAGTGCATTTTAAAGTTCTATGATAAAATGACTACATTCATTTTCTAAGATTTCTATACTAAGTCACCACAAATTTAATTGTTTGCAAAATACAAGCTTCTAATTTGCCAGCTACCAATCTAACATGGGTCTTATCAACTAGTATCAGAGTGTCATTAGTGGTGAATTATTTCCTGAAGGCCAAAAGAGTAAATATTGCACTTCTCAGTGGCTATCTGCATTTGTTGACTCAGATTTTTTTTTTCCATTTTCAAAGTGAATTGCATGCTTCTGCTTGCCTCTATCATAGAATATCCTTCAATGGCATTCTTCTGTTTCAGTTTCTACTTCTTAGCACTATTATTCTCAGAAAGATTATCTGGGATAAGCTCTGTATTTAAGAAAAACTGATTAAACTTGAATTTTACCCTAAAGCTTATGTTTCTGTTATGCATGATAACATGTGCACAAATTCTAATAATTAGAGTAGTTCAACAATTGTGTTTTATAAAAGTTATTGCTAGTACCCTTAGTCCAATTGGGGAAGACTATGTACAAGTGGCTGTGTGGGGATCCATGACGGCCTAGGCAACTGGCAAATGTCAATATTCCCAATAAAGTGTCACCCCTTTCTTCCACAGCCATCCACTGACTATAGCTACTCAGTTGCAATGGGGCACAGGGAGTACCTTCTCCAGCCATGCTAGGATTTCGACAAGACTGCTCTTATTCAGGACTTGTACAGATAACTACAGCCATTTTGATTTGATACAGGCATCAGTAATGGTATACCCAGAAGAAATTATTTGAGAGCTCTCCCACATACTCAGACCTTTCCGTCCTTCTACTCTTCCACCATATTTCCTGAATATTGAGATAGGAGAGTTTGAAATAGATTCCCAACCTATGGCTTTGCACTCATAGTCACTTATGGGAACTTTGACATGACACATCAAATGAATTTAGCAAATGTCTGTAAAATATTCCACCCAAACACCAAAGAATATGCATTTTTCTCAGCAACACATGGAAGCATCTTTAATAGAGCACATTATGGGACACTAAACAAACCTTTATAAGTTAGAAAGGATAAAATAACTTCCTTGTTTTCTATATGACCATGACAGAAAAAAATTACTATTGAGAGCAAACTGATTTCCTTTAAGGAAACAAAGTCATGGAGGTTCAAGCACTCATTACGAAGCAATGAGTGATTCAAAGAAGATATTAGAAAGAAATGAAAATATTCTGAAGCTAAATGTAAAAACACAAGGGAGAATGCCTCTGGGAAACATTGAAAGCAGGCCTAAAAGGTAAATATATAGCCCCAAGTGCCTACATTTAAAAAATTTAAGAGAGCACAAATAAATGACCTAAAGGTGTAATTTAGAAATTTGAAAATAAAAGAAGAAACCAATTTTAAAGCCACTCAAAGCAGGAAATAATAAAAATAAAAGGAGAAAACAGTGAAATAGAAACACAGAAAATACAAAGAATAGATGAATTTGTGCTGCTGCTTTGGAAAAATGAGCAGAATTGACAAACCCTTGCCTCCCCCAATGCCTAAAATATAGCCCAAGTCCAGGTCAATTTAGAGCAGATTGGCACAAATTTACAAGAGAATCATAGATCTACAGCTAATCCTTGTAGAACTATTTTAAATGTTGGAAACACAAGGGGTACACCAAATTCCTGCTCCCCCTATTTATGGATGGCTTGAGACCTTATATTATAGATCCCAAAATTTCTAGCCAGAAAGTTTCTAGAAATGATCAACAATTCAGCAGTATGGCAGGATTTGGAATCAGCTAACCAAGATCTGCTGGTCAATTTCACATTGTGAAATGAAAATTTTACCAAAAGGTATTTGCAAAGTCAGCTCTATAGTTTTTTCTTGCTCAAGTCTTTGGTACTTTTTTTTAGAAAAAAACATTTTATCTACCAGTATATACATTCCCTTTCTCTTGGTTGTAGAACAATAAAGGACAAAAGGTACAAATCTAATTTTGCTGCAGATAGAGATCTCCATAAGTTCTCAGAATTTTGCCTGCAGGGTAGGACTAATGTGGTTTAAGGCAAAACCTGCAGAAGTACAGCCAAGGCAGCTATTACTCCAAATGCTCAGCTCAGTGCAGCACAATGAGTGGAAAGTTTCCTGCCATGGACACAGCTGAGAGTTTGGCAGATAGATGAGAATGGTAGTATGTTCCATAATCGGAAAAGTATGCTGCCCATGAAATCAGAACAGAGTTTCTGTCATTCCTTTAACTTTCAAACATTTTCCCATGTTGTGACTTTTATGCCATTTTATTACAGGTAGATAGAGACAAAAAATGAATTTTCAAAGTATCAACCTTTCCATGATCTCTAGCATCTGAATATTTTATATTGCTTATACTGTTTTATTCAATATTTGCCACTGAGTTATAGCCCATGGCATATAGCAAGTGATTTCCTTAAAAGTATTTAAGCTTTCCGTATATTTACATGAACACTTGTAACTTTCTTGTTACTTTCTTGTTTTCAAAATTGTTATTGAACCTCAAGGGAATAGCTCAGATTTTTAAATGCTTGCTTTCCCTACAACTGTATTTGTGTGCAGCAGGCACACAAGCCATTTCCACTGTGTAAGGGATAGGTTTTCCCATGAGGTTTATGCCAACCAACAGGTAAGGAACTGTTCATGAAATTTTCTACAGAAGAAATTCATGTATATGAGGGTATTGCACATATTTTTCTTTGTGTTAAAACCCCAGAGGAATCTGAGAGCAAGGTGGGAGGAGGATGTGAAGTACTTGTGACCTGGCACAGTCAGTCAGAGCAGAGCTAAGCAGCCTTTGGGGAATCCTCCTAACCACATATTCCTGTCTCTAGGCTCAGATGGATGGAGAAGCAGCCTTTTCTTACATGAACTATTTTTTTCCTCATTGTAAATGTCTATACTCATTCTCAAGTGATAGAATAAAAAATTAAAAATTAACATGTAGTACTTACTACATCTGACCCCATGCTTAACTTTAGATCTTATTTCATAGTATCTAAGGCTACCTGCTATGAACTACCTTAGTTCTTCCTTTATCTTTTATATTCATATTTTCCAACCTTAACTCTGAGGAATAAGATCATCCCACTCCCCTGACCCCGTTTCTTGCTTCACTGAGAGGAGTCCAGGGAGTTCCAACCAATCTCCATATCACTGCCATGACTGCAAATTTGCATTCCTCAAGTTGGTAGTATTGTGCATAGAAGACACATATTCAGCCCCACTGCCTACAGCTATGGGTCAGACAGGGTTATTACATTAATATTAATACATATTGAGAAATAAGTAGAAATCTTGCACTAGAATGTCCAAGAAAATCTATATGAGCATAATTCCAATCATCACTTTTTCCTTCTCACAAGAACATGGTTACTTACTTTATAATCACAGTCTCAGTCACTCATAGAATTCCAAATGTTATAAATATATCCCTATAACTTCAACTTTATATAATCTCTTTAATGGACAGAGGAAGAGCACGTAGATAGATTGAGAAAATTATTGTTAGATTCAAGGAAAGTTGTGGCTTTTATGCACAAACATTTTTCTTTCTCTTTATTCCTTCAAGTTTTACCTGGATTATATTTTTTCCTCTACATTATTCCATTTCTAATGGTAATTTTGTAGGACTGGTGACAAGAGAGAAAAGACAAAGGAAAACGTTTTATTTGTATGCCTTCTTAGTTAAATAATACGAAACATTGTTGCAGTTCAGCAGTGTTCAATCCTCTAGCTATCACTCAGCTAGCAGAGTCATTGTGAGTGGAAGTCACAGGCTTTACTTGCATGCAGACATGCAGGGTAGTGAGGTGGCCTTTGTACCTTCCTACCTGGCTGATGCTACTTTTGAATTGATGCAGGTGCTGGGAGAGACAGGAAGGGGTTCTTCCTAGGGGCTTTCAGCTGCCACATGCTTTTCAGTTCGTGGTTTGAAAAGACAAGTCTATCACTCCACAACATCTCACATATCAACTGGGGGCCATTTCTGTGTGAAAGTAGAAAGTGTCCATAAAATTTTGGTATTATGTTGATGGCATTTAAGATGGAAGGTACAGTTTAATCTCATAATTGTCTTATTTCTTTTATAGTTTGATTTGCTTTTTTAGACTTTAATCATGTTTAAAATTGTACATTTACAACTCAAACTGTGAGTTCAAGAAAGAATGGATACTGAAGAAACTGAACAAGGATAAGGAAACACGGAATATTCTCTTTGTCACAACTGTATCCACAAGCTCAATATGTTTGAGTTTTCTGAAGGCTTTGTTCTCAATGCAAAGCTGTATGGAGCCTCTTTGTGAAAGATCACTTTTCTAAGTGTGTGATTCTATTATCACCATATTTTGATCAGTCATTTTAAGCTCTTCTGTAGTGTCTTTTATGAATGTTGCTTTAATATATATTTCACTTCTAGGGGTACTAACGTATGATTAATTATATTAATATGTAGGGAACATGGAAATAAAGTAAAGGGAGATGACACTTTTCCTTTCTCAACAAGCACATTTATTAAGGGAATGTTTACTGTTTGTGCTGTACATTCATGTAGAATTACAGTATTTTTATAGAAATACTGCAATTTGAGATTACAATACATTGTAATTATATTACAATTGCAATAATTATAGACAATTTTATATCAGAAGACTGAGCTAGGAGGATTACCATGTTTGGGATTTCTAGGACGTTCTAGGCTAAAGTGAGCTGCAAAATGAGACTATATTTCAGTCACCCTATTGGAGGAGGGGATGGGAGTGGGTTGAGGTGGGGGGAAGCTGGGGTGAGTGGGAAGAGGGATGAGAGGGGGATCTGTGGTTGGTATGTGAAATGAATTTAAAAAATTCTTAAATAAAAAAGTATGAAAACATACTTCTGAGCATCCTTTTAAATATTTTAGATTTGATTATTTTAAAGGGGTTAGTTTCATTAGTAAGCAATTAGTATGTTCTCAGAATTTCTCAAATTTGTTCTTAAATTTCTAAGAATTTGAAAATACCATATTTTATATTTCATCAGTAGTGGATGCCTTTAATATTCTTTGCTTTTTATATGGAAATTTTTACCTCAATTTGCAAAATATTTGCTTCAAATATATATGGAAAATCTTCAGATATAAAATTTTCTATAATAATTGTAATTCATTACAGTTTTATTTTTAGCCATGTATCATGGCTCATGCCAATGATCATATTATTTGGGAGACTAAGATAGGAAGGTTATCATGCTTGGGATTTCTAGAAAGTTCTAGGCTATACTGGGCTACAACATGAGGCTATATTTCAGTTACCCTTTTGGAAGAGGGGATGGAGGTGGGGTTGAGGGGGGGGGAGTTGGGGGGAGCAGGAGGAGGGATGAGAGGGGAATCTGTGCTTGATATGTAAAATGAATTAATAAAAAAATTCCTAAATAAGTAAAAACTACTTTTGAACATTCCCTTTAAATATTTCAGATTTGATTATTTTAACGGGGTTAGTTTTAGGAGTAAGCAATTGGTATGTTCTCAGAGAATTAAAATTCCAACAAAGAAGTGTATCTGGAAGCAATGATTATAAATTTTCAGAAGGAATATTGAGTAAAATAGCACTACTATAGGGATAGCAATCAACAACTTATATAAAAATTGTTAAAACATGTTTTTGTTTTTATTACATCCTTATTGAAAAGAAGACGTATTTAAATATAGTTAAATATATCTTAGTTCTCATTTGTCTCTTCTACAAACATTTGTTTGAGTACACTATGTCATTTATTCTAGTCATGAACATAGTTATTCATAAGCAGAACACATATAAATAACATTAACCATGTATTTTAGTGTGTGGTAGATGAATAGCTTTATCTTTGTACATGAAAGGTATCCAGTCTTCACAGAGCTTAAACCTCAAGGCACAGATTTACTATATTATTATTAATCTAAAAGAAATACTGCATTATGATTTAGGTCTTTCATTGTCTAAGCATGAAAATAATTCAAGGTTCATGTAAATATTTAATTGCTAAGTATTTTGTAAATTTTTCTCATCAAAAATTGTCAATGAGTCTGATTAGTGTGTGCTTTTCTGAGAAAACATCTTGGGAGGCAGCATTGTCCTTACATCATGCATATTGAGATTTATAATATAAACACATCTCTACATCACTGTTTTCTGACAAACCATATTTTAACGGCAAAGCACAAAATGTCATTGACTTCATTTCATACTTCTAAAGAACTTTTAAATTGACAGTAAGTTCTACTTATTTATCCAAAGGAAAAGTATTATTTCCTTTCACATATATTTATAAGACATTCAGTACGCCAGATATGAGACAAGGTGCTAAGATGATGATTTATTTCATCCAAAATCTAGAATTCAAATAAGGGTTTATGACATATACACAGATAATTGCAAAACTAGGTAGTATATGAAAAATGATTATACTAAAATAAGACCTACTACAGCTAAAAGAAAAGAATCTATGACTATTTCATGCAGTATATGTATTTTGGTGGAACTCAGAATTCACATTAAGACTGTTGCATGAAAATATAATTTTGATTAATAAATAGAAAATAGTGAAGAAAGCCTTCATTTAACAATTACAAGCCAGTGGGCTACAGAGATAGCTCAGGAGCTAAGGGCACTTGCTGATCTTACAGAGTACCAGGTTCAGTTCCCAGCACCCATGTGATAACTCACAGCTTTTTGTAACTCCTTTTCCAGAAAATCAGATGTCCTATTCTGTTCTGTGTGGGCACTAGGGACACATGTGCTACACAGGCATACATAAATGCATGGTGGCAAAAGACTCATACACAGAAAATAAAAGTAGATGAGTCCTTAAAGACAATTCCTGTAATTTAAAAATTAGCAGCAATCCATCTTTATATTATTGAATAACCTGTTGAGGAAAAGGTTAAACTATAGATCTACCATATCTATCCTTGAATGCTGTGGTAGTTTGAATGTAATTGGCTCACATAAGCTCATAGAGAGTAGCACTATGGGGAAGCATGGCCTTGTTGAAGTAGGTGTGGCCTTGTTGGAGGAAGTATATCGCTGTAGGGATGGGCTTTGAGGTTTCCTATCGTACAATGTCACAGTCAACTTCCTGTTGCCTGCATGATGTAAGACTCTCAGCTATTTCTCCAGTATCGTGTCTGCCTGCACACTGCCATTTTCCCTGCCATTATGATAATGAACTAAACCTCTGAACTGTAAGCTGTCACCTCAATTAAATGGTTTCCATTGTAGAGTGAGTAGAAAAATTCTTAATAAAGAAAAATGAAAGAAAGAAAGACTTGCTGTGATCATGATGTCTCTCTTGAGAGCAATAGAAACCCTAACAAAGACTCAATGCAAGTTGCTTTTTTCATCAAGTCCCAGTGAATAAGAAAAGATTTTTTTAAGTTATTTATTTTATGTGTATGAATGTTTTCCTATATGTATGTGCATACCTGGTGTCCTAGAGGTCAAGGAAAGGTATCAGATCTCCTGGAACTGGAGTAAGGATGGCTGTGAACCACCATATGGGTGTTTCAAACCAAACCTATATCCTCTGGAAGAGCAGCCAGTGCTCTTAACCACCGAGTCATCTCTCCAGCCCTAAGAAAAGTTTTTGAGGTGGGACTGAAATAAACAAAATGCATTTCCTGTAGTCCTGATTAAATGAGATGAAGGTGTAAGCAGGGGCTAGCCAGGGTAAGGGTACAATCATCTCAGAATTTGCAAATAAGAGACAAGGTAAATAAGGGAAAAGAATGGGAGAAAATGAATAGTAAAACTATTACATGAGTCGAAACACAATATGGCAAACTTCTTGTATTTGTATGGGTTCCCCTTTCCTTTATTTTTGTTTTCTGAAGTAAAAAGACAGTGAGGGAAAGATCAAAAGATTATTCATAAATCAGTCAATTGGTTGCAGAATTGAACTAGAAAACATTTTATCATTACCAACTTATAGCTCTAATGTTCTGTTTCTGGTGACTAAAAAGAATTCACATGGCATCTTAGCATTGCTCAACTTATTAGAGAGGTAGACCTAAGCACAACTTCATTTAACACAATCATATGGTTCACACTTAGTTTCATTATACTGAATCATGGTTTGTTAATGCTGAAAGTGGGCTAAAATAAAACAATAAGAGGACTAGGAAGGATTCAGTGGGAAACACAAAACCCCAAATCAGAAGATCTTAAAGATAAAATTAAATTCATTAAGAAAGGGACTTGATATTTGCTGTTAACCCTTGAACTCCTGGGAATCTAATAAGTGACTGGTCTTGAGGATGTGCAATAAATGCACTGGTTGAATTAATAAAAGTCTGCTTAAGCCCAAGTACACTTTTTACCAAAGTGACCAATATTTTTAGAAGGAATTTCTCTAAAATTCCATTCCTTTCTATTATTCCTAGTAAAGACATTCTTCTAATGGATCTAGCTACGCATAAGAGTTGTGCCTGGCCTCTCTACAGTACAGCCCTTTTTGAAGGTTATCTTTTCCACAGCTCCACCTTTCCAAATTTGAGTTTTGATTCTCTCAAGAAAAGGTATACAATCTATGCTTTAGGCTCTGGGCTATTGACACTCATCAAAGTTTCATAGTCTGACATCAGATTTATATCCCATTCCCAATATATCTCATGAAGTTTATAGGCCTTGTTTAAAGGAAGTTAAGGATTGATTTACTCTTTTTTTTTTTTTTTTTTTTTTTTTTGGTTTGGTTTCTTGAGACAGGGTTTCTCTGTGTAGCTTTGTGCCTTTTCCTGTTATTTTATGATAATATTCTGTGAACAAACTCATATACTCAGTCTGGACTCTTTCTTTGATGTGTTGAGATATGCTGGGGTTGTCTTTCTGTATGCTGTGAATGTGTTGCTCTGATTGATAAATAAAATGCTGACTAGCTAGTAGCCAGGCAAGAAGTATAGTATAGGTGGGATAAGCAGAGGAGAATTCTGGGAAGTGTATGGCTGAGTCAGGAGATGCTGCCAGTTGCTGCCATTAGAAGCAAGATGTAAAGTACCAGTAAGCCACAAGCCATGTGGCAACATAGAGATTAATAGAAATTGGTTAATTTAAGATATAAGAACTAGATAGCAAGAAGACTGCCACAGCCATACAGTTTATAAGTAATATAAGCCTCTGTCTGTTTGTTTGAGTCTGAGTGGCTGCAGGAGCTAGGTGGACACAGGAATATACCAGCAATTGAGATATATTATGGTGGTCCTTCTATTTTAGAGTTAAAAAAGAAAGACTAATATAGAAACCAAGATAGAGATCTTACACAGAGAAGGAGGCAAATGGAGTAGGCAACAAGGTATACATGGGAGGGTCAGTGGATGGTGGGGACTGAAGAATCAGAGAATCAATGGAAACAGTGTTAAAAGGAGATTATGAAATGTCAAATGTCATAGAAATAATTTAAAAAAGAAAGCAGTTATAATTAGAACACTGGTTTCCCAAATGTTCCCATATGCAAAAGTAACTAGTACAGATGGCTTTATCAATGCTTGCAATGTGGGAAGTATGCTATCAGTTCTGAGTCACATGCACAATGTCTATTGAATGGGAAGAGGCATAACATGCATTTATGAAAAATTGGACTTAAAATGAAATATATCATCTATTACTTTAAAGTATAAAATCTTGGTGTTTTTCTTAAACATCTTATATAATAATATACTTCTTTCTTACAGTTTCCTTGATACCATCATTTTATTAAAAATTGTCAATATATACAAAGCTTTAAAATGTCAAATATTTGTGTTTCTTTAAGTAAGCAATGTAGTTTTCTTGTTAGCTATAATTTAATACTTGATAAGAGAATAGAAATTATTGAAAAAATTTAGAATCTCGCATGGAAATAGTCAACCTCTCTATTATTAAAATCAACTATCTGAGCTAGGTGGTGGTGATGCACGCCTTTAATCCCAGCACTTGGGAGGCAGAGACAGGCAGACTGTGAGTTCGAGGCCAGCCTGGTCTACCAAGTGAGTTCCAGGAAAGGCACAAAACTACACAGAGAAACCCTGTCTCGAAAATAAAATCAACTATCTGAAATCAGAAAAAAACAAGGGCCCTACAATGTTTATAGACTTGGCAAGAAAAATATTTCATGTTTAAATATACATAGTTTGCTTTTTGCATTATTATTTACAGCATAAAATTTGTTTTCCCAAATTTAAGTCCAAACATGACATAATAATGTAATTCTTATGAGTCCTCCTTGAATGTAGCAATTAGTCCACAGGTTTTGTTTTTTCTTGAACAAGTTGTTTATCAACTGGTTCTTCCTATACACACACTTCAGAGTGTGATGCTATTCTTTAAAAGAGCACAATGGCATGGCCATAGGCAGCAGCCTGGTCCCAGTTGTCTATGCTTTTGAAACATCAAATAGAGCAGTGCAAAGTTGAACAAGTAATTCTTTTAGTAAAAATAATTTTCTTTGAGTTGAATAACTCATTCTGGGCCACACAGCGTTTAACATTATATTTCAGGATTTGGAAAAATTAATTATTCTTTACTTTTGAAGCAGGCTTATGTTACAAAAGCAATAAATGATCTGTTCTACAATTTTTCATTTGGAAATTTTGGAAAATTTCTATTAACTATTGCTGTCAAAATTATGAAAGATATTTAAAAGCATAGTATTTTGATATAACGTTCAAAGTGTCTTTTAGTTTATGATAGACTTTTTAACATCAGTAAAAATCAAACAAATTTAAGCCTATAATACAATACTTTAATTATGACAAAATTAAAACTATTTGGTATAAATTGAGTTATACTGAAACTTAGACTAAGAATTTCATAGTAGACATGCAAGTCAGATACAATTTTCTTGAGATACTTTAGTAATAAATTAATATAAATACATATTTTGATTTAAAAATAACAACTAAGCAGACACTGAAGAAAATGTAAAGTACTATTTAATATCTTTTTGTTGTATACATAACACACATACAAGCAAATACATTCATGGATGATCTCCCATTCTCCCAGCCTAGGAACAACCTAAGTTTGCTATCTAATTTTATGCATTTTCATGTGTGTTTAAATGATGGAAAGAGTAAAACTGAAGATGTTTCTTCAATCATTTTGACATAAACAATATGGGGCTCTATGGTAGAGAATATTTCTATTATAAAGCTATAGGTTCCAAATACCTTTTAAATATCCAAGATAAAATTGCCCTGAATAATCAAGATACACACTACCGACTTGCAGAACAGAACTGATGGCCCATAACATAAACATTTACATTATGAGCATTTGGATAATTTATAAATCCATGGCTCCAGATAAGATTATTTAGAGAACAAATGTAAGTAGCGACAAGAATTAATTGCATGGCAAGATTCCAATGAGTTTTAGTATTAACAGGCCAATATTTGAGGGAGAATAGGGTCCAGGAGGCTAAGTGAGATGAGCTTCTAAGGAGACAGGACAGCCGCAGTTGGTAGGATAATGCAAATATGTGGGTAAATGTGTTTCAGACAGGAAGTATTAATATGACTGAAAACTCCTGAAAGGTTGAAAGTAGTAAAAATTACATATTTGAGACTGATTGTCAAGATTACCATCGCTTGAATATTTGGACATACTGTTTTATCTCTTCGAGCCTTAAGATGACATTGAGGTAACAACAATCTATTTTAATGACAGATTGCGACATTTTAGTTGTTAATAGGGAATAATTTGAAAGGTTTTTAGGACAGTCATTGACATATAAGTAACTCTCTAAATGTTATTTGAATGCGTGAAAAAATAAAAATGGTGACAACAGAGATCAATCTCCAAGAAAGCACACGCTAACAGTGAGAAATAAGTAACACAGAGCACCCCAGCTTTTTGTTTTCTTATGAATATGGGAGTTACAATTATGTTTACTACAGTCATAAATGCATCTTCTGGGAAGGAGAAAACTCAATAGAACCTATTGAGAGTCGTTTTCAACTTCAAGAAGCACCTCCATGATATTAACATTTTTTTTCCAATAATATGTGGTCTCCTAGATTTGGGGTATAAATGTCTGTGATGTAGGTCAAATGTTTTCTTACACAACCTTGATTCCATTCCATATTATATGTTCCATAAATTTTATCCAGCCATGTTATTCCATAGAGCCATTTAGAGGTAACATACAAATGAAATTGACAGCATTGATTTCCCAAGTGTACAGGACTTTTTCTTTTCATTTCTTTCTTTTATTGTTTTATGTTCAACAAAGGCGATTGAACCTAGGGTGTTAAGCTTGCAAGCCAAGCATTCTGTTGCTGAGTCATATGCCCAGCCACAAAAAAAACAAAACAAACAAACAAACAAACAAAAAACAAAACACTAAAACTTTCAGTAGAAAATTTCAGCAATGTAGATTTCACCAAATTCATATATGATGTCCTCAAAATAATCTGAAAAAGGCAAAATTAAAGAACTATATAACATTTGAGATTAAAAATTAAAAAGTATTAAAGTCAAAGATATGAAAGCCTCTAATCACACACTTTCTCTTATACATTAAAAATCTTACAATAAAAGTTTCAACATTTTTACCTTCATCTTTTTTTTTTTTTTCCAGAGGTTCACTGTGTAGCTTTGCGCCATTCCTAGAACTCATTTGGTAGCCCAAGCTGGCCTCGAACTCATGGAGATCTGCCTGCCTCTGCCTCCTGAGTGCTGGGATTAAAGGCATGTTCCACCACCGCCCAGCAACTTTCATCTTTTAATCAAAATACTTTTTAAAGAGCAGACTGAGCCCTCCTGTAGCTGGAGACCTTCTCTCCAGCCCCCACCAAGCCCTGTTATTCCAACAGCCCACTTATAAAATAAACACACAGATGTTTATATTATTTAAACTGCTTGGCCATTAGCTCAGGCCTACCATTGTCTAGCTCTTACTCTTATATTTAGCCCATTTCTATTAATCTATACTTTTCCATGTGGCTGATGGCTTACCAGTACCTCACATCTCCCTTGTCATGACAGCAGCTTGCAGTGTCTCTCCCTGAGCCTTCCACTTCCCAGAATTCTCTTCTCTCTTATCTGCCTATACTTCCTGCCTGACTACTGGCCAATCAGCCTTTTATTTATACAGAGGGATATCCACAACACCCTCCTGTGAAGGAATGCTGTGGACAATGAAGTCATGAGTAAGAGGATAGGAGATTAGCTCAGTTTGCTGTTGGGAAACAAGAAAACTGATGGGAAATATTTTTCGACAGAGCTGAAAAGACATCAATCTGAGCAGGTATTGAGTTTTCTATATACAAGGTGAACAGCAAAGGCATGAGTAATCCATGAGTCTGCAAGGGGGCAGGTGGGCATAGGGGTTGCTAGGCGTGTGTAAGCTATGAAAACGAAAAAGTAAAACTAAAAAGCGATTGAAGAATTATTGCAAATTTTTGACATCACAAGATAGTAATTTGGGAGAATATGACATATGCAATACTGGGTCATATTCAGGAGTATCCAGGAAAAATTTTCTAAAGGAGTTTCCAGGGGCTACTGACTATAGGTAATTTGAAAAGAAGCACAAAAGGGCAAATTAATTTATTATTCCATGTTTTAAAGGGAGATCACTTGTTAATAAGCCTGACATGTGGACCTTGGATATCTTCCTAAGATGATCACATTAATGCTAATGCTTATCATCCCACCTCCATCTATTATTCAGAATTATTCTAGATTTTTCTTAACCTTTAGGAATCTACATGACATGGTGTCTGACTCTAAACCTTCGCACTTTGGAGGCTGAGGTAGGGTAAGTGCTGTGCTTTCAAGGTTATTCCATGCTACATAATAACCTCACCAGGCAAAGCTACAGAATGAGATCCTGTTTTAATCCCTTCTCCCATAAATAAAACCAAAGCCAAACAAGACACACTGAACTAACAGCTTTATGGCGTTATGAAAAGTGGGTGTCTTATACTTTTAATTTCCCCCTCTTTGCCATATTAGTATAGGGGAAAATACATAAAACAGAGTGCTTACTTTGACAAACAATTCAATGTGAAAAACAGCTAGCATTAAGCCCACTCCCACCTCCCAGTACATTCAAGATACAATTTCTCTAGCTGTCCACTTAAATAAAACATTGTAACTCATACACTGATGCCCAAATTCCCCTTGACCACAAGCAACAAAAGGACATCAACACAGATCTGGGGTGATGAGATGTCAAAGCCAAGGTCTCTACCAGCTGTTTAAAGTCATGGTGCCATACCCCTTGCTACATACACAGGTGTAAGTAGCCGGCAAACAAGACCATCCGGAAAATCACTGAGTAGAGGCAGGTTTGAAGGCAAGGCCTTTCAGGCCACTATAGGAACACTATGATACTGAGAAGAGGATGAAATTCAGAAATAAAGAATTTACTAATGCAGTGGTCACATTATTGTGAAAGTTAGTAGTTATGACCACATCTCAAAATGGCACTGGACTATATTCAGCTATAGAAATAGGGCATGCTTTATTGTGTAAAGTATGACTTTCCATGTAGATTAAATTATTCCTTATTTAATTTACCCATTTTCAACTACAAATACTTTTATGTATTCATGGAAAATGAAGCAATGACTGTATGTTACCCTCTTTATTAAGACTTTACGCTTATCAATTTATCAAGAAAAAACGCATTTTGATTGATAATATTTTACACTGTGGCCTCTAATAATCACAGTAAACTGTTTAAAATATATTATGCTGAAAGTGAATGTTCAATTTTTTGTAGTATCCCTTGCTATAATGTTACCTTGTCATTTCTTTATTTTAGTAAGTAAAGATATAATGTAAATATAGATCACAAACTAGGAATTGCAAATGACCTACAAAATTACTCATGGAACAGAGGTCAAACATAATATTTAACACATGCAACATATCACATATGTAATACAGCACATATTTACCACACACAACATATGTCATATAAAATATATTCCATGTGATATATATTATGTGTTATATGCATGATATAAAATATAACATATGTACATATATGTGTATGCATAATATATTACATGCATATAATTTTTAGTCAATCATACCTCCTCTTTGTCTTAAGAATTGCCTTTCCTTTTCTTTTTTTTTTTTTTTTGAGGAAGACAATTTGGTATAATTGGTCATATGTATGTTAGATGCATAAGACATGAATTTATGGGATTGTAGGAAGGCATGGGCAATACACTTCATCAGTGTTCATTACCTTTACTATAATTTCTCCCTTTATTTTTCCTATTACTATGTCTTGTTGGATATCTCTAAAAAATGCATAACCGTATAAATACTGCATACAGTTTTACATTCTAAGGGATATGTCATTTGTACTTGTCAAGAATGCTGTTACTAATTTAGAATTTACTGACAAAAGTTAGGAGCTTCTCTTTATCTTTGTATGAAACAGGTAAATAATTTCACAGTCACAAACTCAACAATTTGGTTGAGCTACAACTGTGTACCTGTCAAAGCTGTAGGATCTTGTAGAACCCTGACAACACTGTTTTCTTCTACATTGACATACATACAAGTTAATTATCACTGTTCTTTTCCCAGTGTCTTGTGTTTTTCCATCAAAGCTCAGTTTTCTAGACAATTCCATTTTGGTGATAACTTAAAAGAGCCATGGACAGCATGCATAGAATAACTTATGTTATTGTCAATGGAAAGAAATGTGTAAGCAGTGGGATTTAAAGAATGTGCATAAGCAACTAAATGGACTTCAATATCATTCAGAGGAAGCCTTTTGAGTGCCCTAAATCTAAAGAACATATTGAATATTTTGTACAAGAAAATCAATGTATTCAATACATCACCTTAATTATTTTCATGCTCAGGTATTTAGAGTTCAGGGAACTATTCCAAAACAAAGTATGGCAGCAGATTTCACACAATTATGTTACACTTATTGAACGATCAGCTAGCGTGAGGCATAAAAAGGCTGAAACCAAATTAGACACAGCTTGGAAAACACAAGACAATACACTTGGGAAAATTGATCTAAAGGAAAGGACTAAACTGGGGGGTTGGAACTGAGTGATATATAGCCATATAGGTAAGGCAAGGAAATTGAGAATACAAAATGATACCCATAATGCAAGGTGATAAAAAGGCAGTGCAGTTGGTACCACAGTAGACATGAGCTTCCTATAAAGATTTTCTTCACATAGCAGAGTGGAGTTTTCATCAGCACCTGGAGAGAAGTGTCTTAGTGTGGCATCTGCAGAGATAGAGAGAGGGGCTACTTAAGCTTCATGTAGCAATGGCAAAGGTGGCTGTGGTTATAGGCTGTAATTAAATGTCATATACTGGTTAGTTGTTGATTTGAAAATTATGGGATTCTGGTCTCCCAAGAGTTGTGATCACATTCATCTCAGACTTTAGTGTTATGATCTATGGCATAAAAACATTTGGATTTCAGAACATAAACACTTCTTAAGAATTGAATTATAAATTTAGTAAGTTTAATTTTGATGACTATTTACTTGTGCACTTCAACGTTTGTTGTTCTTGCAAACTATAATAAGGAAGTAAGTTATTAGCTTCAAATGGTTTCCTATTAATATATAGAAAATACCTAGTATAATACTGTATAAAATTTAAAAATGAACTCAATAAATAAACACTATTTCTAAGGACTAGTGTATTATGGTACAATTACATGAAAAGCTTGAATTATGAAAGTTAAGATTTATTTAAAAGTACAAGATAAAAATTAAGAAGTAATACTAAAAATAATGTTCACATGTTTGAGTGACATGTTGATGTATGTTTTATTTTCAAAGTTTTAATTGATTTTTGTAGTATTAGTTTAAAAAATATCAATATTGCTGTTTAATAATATTAATATCATTAAATTTTAATATTATTTTATGGTTGTTAATATTGGTTTTCAATATTATCTTTTCTATTTTAAAATATTTTTATTTATATGTGGGTGCTTATTCATGTTTGTGTGGGTGTGTGCCATATGCATATCTATCTAACCACTATCTGTCTATATGCATATATAATAAATGAGTGAAATCAATTTTTTTCTGATATGTAACCCACTTACTACATAATACTAATTCAAGAACAAGAAAATACTGTCTAATAATGATAAGATAATGAAATGTATAATATTTACACAGTAGAATATTATTCAGCTACTCTTAAAAATAAGTTATGAAAATCATAAATGGAAAGAACTGGAAACAAAAATTCTGCATGTTGTAACATTGATGTTTTGAATCCTCAGAAATGTATGTTGAATTTGAAATACCCATAGAGGTCAGGAAATTAGTAAAGTGCCATAATAATAGAGGTATTTAAGGAAGATACCTAACTATTTTGTGATATAAAGGGGTAAAGAGGAATAATTTTTAAAAGAACTGTTTGATGGGCAAAGAATGGAAAGGTTGGGTGATAAATAGTATATAGGGAGAGATAAATAACACTAAAAATATTTTCTGAAAAGTAATATAGAAACCTACTACCATGAAGCTACTGAAAATATTTACATAGGTGTATGCAAAAAAAGTTTAAAAGGAATTACCATGTAAAAGGACAAACCCACCCCCGTCTAGGAAATAAAAGAATCTCAGTGCCAGAAATGAGTTACCTCTTATGGTGTCCTTGGTCCATTATGTCCAGTAAACCTCATGACCTTACAGTCTGTTGCTGTCCATCTCACTTACCCTTTAGCTCTTGATGGTAAAACCCTATTGATGAAGACATCACGTCACACTAGGGTCACTGGGCATGGAGAAATCAAGCTGGAACCATCTGGAAGATGCATCCCTGATGGGAAGTAATATGCATTATACCGAGAAGGAAAATAGTCATCAATATTACCCATCCATAAACCCCATAATAACCAGACTGAACAGAAATAAAAAGAAAGAAAAACCTTCTACTAGACAGTTTGTAGACCTTCTGAGAGAATCTACTACTTTTATTTTGCTAAATAGGCACAGTATCAAACTGGCTCCCAGTAACAAATGTTTGTACGTACAGATCAGTGCTCACCTCAACCTTCATCAGACAAACTTCTATCTTCTGTAGATCACTGGTCAAGTTTCAGACAGTAAGAGGCTGTGGAATATTCACTCATAAATGGAATGTATATTCGATAGCCTCTACTTTCAATGCTTACTGATCATTGTAAATGAAGTGGGAGACAGGGGTGGGTAGATGGGAAGGTGGCACAGTCAGAAGAGGTGGATGACTACAAGAACATGGTGTCTTTCAGACACAGCTGGGCAGTTACATGCTTGAACTCACAGCAGCTATGACAGCATGCACAAGCATGTTTCAAAGCAAACAAAATACCACCATGGTGGGGTGAACAGGAAGTTATACCACTAGCTAAAGAACTATTGTTAATTGATAACTGTGGGAAGAAGGAGAGTGAATATTCTTAAAAGTATTGTCACTGGAAGGTTAACCTTTCTGGTTGGATGCCATATACTCAAGCTCAAACTGTACTTGGCAAGGAAAAATAAAAGACACAAAGTTGGTCATGGAAGGAAGTTTAAATGTATTTGAGAGTAGTTGATGTAAGGCATAAACATGATCAAAATATATTGCTTGAAAATGCCAAAGAACTAATAAAAAAAAACTGAAATGAAATATAGAAGAAATTCCTTCAAAATCTCAGCATAGAGTGTGAGATATAGGTTCACAGTCTAACCCCTAGTTGAGGAGCTGTAATCTTTAAGTAGATCTTGGGAGAGAATGCATCAGCAATCTTTAAGGGCATGTGCTCTGATAGCTTAACCTTCCTTTACAGAAGACTCCACACTGAAGAGCATTTGAGTAATTCAAACTGGAGTTGATGAGTTAAAAAAGAGGAAGAAAGTGAAAATGGCAGTAAATATGATCAGAACACATTGTATAGAAATACAAAATTCAATTTAAAATTAATGAAAGTCCCCCATTTAAAGCCACAAATGCTGAAACTTCTAGACGAAAAATTACAAGGAATTATTTTCATACACTTGGGTAGCTATGAAATTTCTGGACAGAGAGCATTAATACCACAGGTACTGGCTCCCCAGCATCAGTGGATAAGACCACATGTAAATAAAAAGTATACACATAACAAAAGAAACTGTTAGCAGAAGAATCAGCCAACAAACAGAATAGGGAAAAAATCTTTACCAGCTGTACTTCAAAGAAGGGACTGGAATCCTGCATTTACAAAATTGCATACATTAAATATATTATATGTATGTAATATAATATTTTATATATAGGTATTTATATAAATGGTCTACTGAATTTAGAGTTTAAAAAAAAACAGATAGTACCAATAACAATTTTTTAAAAAGTTAAATCTCCTTAGCCATCAGGAAAATGCAAATAAAAATTACTTTTAGATAGATACTACTTCATCTTATACAGAAGGGCTACATCAAGAATCCTGACAGCAAGTGTTGGATAGGCTACAGAGAAAGAGAAATACTTATTCACTTCTGGTATTCATATAATCATTATGGAAACCAGTTTGGAGTTTCTTCATAAAATTAAAAAGAGAACTGCCATGTGACCTAGACATTTTACTCATGGTCATAAATCCAGAACTCCACACACTTCCCATAGATGCATTTACAATCCCATATTTATTGCTACTTTATTTGCTACATCAAGGAAATAAGGAAATGGAGCCAAATTAGTTCTCCTTCAATGAAAGAATGGATAATGAAAACATGGTATATATAAACTGCAACATTATTCAACTCAATGGAAAAGTAAAATCACAAATGTATGGTAAAATGGATGGACTCAAAATGTATAATATTAAATGGTATCTGTCACACAATCTCATTAAGAAAAACCCACATGTTCTCCTTTGTATGCAGATCTGTGTTGTGTGTGTGTGTGTGTGTGTGTGTGTGTGTGTGTGTGTGTGTGTAAACAGATGTACATCATATGGGCACAACACAACAAGTAGAAAGGAGAACAAGAAAGGGTAACTATTAGGTGATGAGGAAGAACTGAATATAGTTAAAAGACACATGAGTTTTAAAAGAAGATATGAAGCTGATCGTTTTTCTAATTTTAAATTTGTTAAGGATAATTTTGGATTTTCTGGTAGATAAGTGCATAAAACATAATTGGCAGTGAAAGCTGAAAATCTATTTTGAAGCTACACATCATCAGAATGGCTATTCTAACTATGTAAAATTTTATTGACATGTATAGGCTTTGGGTCTGCCTAATCTCACTTGTATAATATTTTATTAGTGATTTATATACAATGTAATTTTAATAATTTCATAAAAAGTAAATAGGCAAATGTATTGAAAATGTTCTCTTTAGTGCCTGAATTTAAATAATTTTTAGCACTCCAAAAATATGCTAATATATTTCTCATCCTTCAATAATTAGCTCATTTTAGTATGTGTACTGATAATAAAGTATGGGAAATATAATGTTATATTTGAATATGTTTTATCTCTAATATTTCAGTTCATAGAATTCTTATAAATCAAGACAATTTACAAGAAGTTAAATATTTCTTGAGATTGATTGTATGTCATCTAATTGTATTCAGAAAACAATCTATATTAGCTTCACTTATCTGACTTACAGAATACTTCCAATTCATCTCTGAGTATGCTCAAAGTGATGAGAGAAGAAGCAATTGGATGGAGAAAAATTGTATCCCTACTACATTTTTTTGTACTACATTTTTCTCCCCTTAAAAACTTAGAGTCTACCAAACAATATGTTGTCAGACCGGTGAGTTATGCCAATGTGAATACCTGTGAAACTGCTGTCTAGATCCAGAAAGAGAATATGTCTAGCACCCTCCCTCTCCATACCAGCACTTATTCTGAATTAAATCTCATTTGGGTTTTAACAGTTATGTAAATTAAAATTTCACAACATTGAGTTTTCTTTTGCATTTTGGTATTTCACATAATAGCATATTTGTGAGACTCATGTCTGACCTTGACATTGGAGATAAGACCAGTGTGTTAATTTTTACTTTTTTTTGTTTATCTGTTATTGTTTTCTGTATAATATATAAAATACATTAATACAATACTTAGTCTATTTAGTGATACATATGAACATAATAAGGCTTACTTCTTGTTATTGGGTAACCAATGAGAGGCCTCACTCCTGAGAAAGAATGAGTCTCCCTCTTTCAACATTCATTAATTGTCTTTAACGCTTATCTAGAGGTGGAGCCTTGCTAGATTTCTTTCATCCATGTTGAAATGTCGACTGATGTTTCTGTTCAGGGTTTTTTAGACTATCATATTGTTGAAATTACATGGGTTCAGGTTCCTTATTCTCTGTAGAAGAAAAAAATCGTACAGCATATGTCCTGGTCCTCTGGTTCATACATTCTTTCCACCTCCTATTCTGAGATGTTCTCTAAGCCTTAAGTGTAGGGATTGTATTTTAGATGAACCAGTTGGGGCCAGGCACCCTTAAGTTACTTGCCCTCTGAACATTGACCAGTTGTGCCTTTCTGCAATGGTCCCATTGTGCTGCATAAAGAAGTTTCTTTGATGAAGGGTGAGCGCTACACTGATCAGTAAGTTAATAGGTAAGCATTAAAAATTAAATTTGAAAATTTCCTGGTTTAGGAAAGTGACAGTAGTATATCCTCCTCTAGGTCTAATCCATGACCTCCCCATCCATGGATACCTGGGTAGTTTCACAGCACTATGATTTAAATTTCCCTGACTGAACAGGCTGTAACACTAATTAGACAGCTTTTAGTTACCTTCAAGATAAAAGAACCATTAATGGACCTTTGAGGATATCTTGCTGTGCTAGTCATTATTGTGGTTTATAGGTATCATATTTGGGTAGGAGAATTGATTTCTTTCCTCCCTTGCCTGCTAAATCAGAATGGCTAAGACTAAGCTAACTACTTCCAATAAATGCTGGCAAAAAGATGTGAGGAGAGGAGATATTAATTCAGTACTGATGAGATTGCAAACCAGTGTAGCCTCTCTGGAAATTAGTGATAAATCTCAAAAAAATAAAAACAAATGTACCATATGACAAAGATGTATCAATTCTTAGCATATGCCTAAAGGACTGTAAATCCTTCTGCAGACACTTGCTTAGTCGTTTTCATTGATGTTCTCTTCATAATAGCTAGTGAATGAAAAGAAAACAAATGCCTCCAATGGATGGATGGATAAGGAATATGTGATACAGACACACAATGGAATTATATTTGGCTCTAAAAAATAATGAAATTAGCAGGCATATAGATGAAATAGAAAGCATTACTGTGAATGAGGTCAACAAGCTTCAGAAAGATTAATGTCTTATTCTCTCTTTAGTGTTAGTATATAATGTGCAGTAAACACAGAAACTAAGAAAGTAAAAAGGAACCACAGTTATAGGGAAGGATCTCTAGAGAAGAGAAAAGCAGTACACAGGTACTGTGGAAAAATGAATGGGAAAAATGGGTGAGGGGTTTAACTGGAGAGAGGCAAAAGAGAAGAATACAAAGAGAGAGGGGGAAGGATAAAGGATAAATAATACTAAGCATGTTTAAAGAAAAGAATAAGGAAACATACATTGCTTTGTGTACCAAAAATGGCATGATAATGCCCCCTCCAAGAGCAGTGTTCTATCTAACAAAACCCCCACAAGAAGGCATGAGAAACCCATCTTTTACTTGCTCCTGGGATGCTGAGACCTCACCAAAGATTTACATAGTCTATTGTTGTTTCCTTGCTTGCTACCTAAAATTTAAAGCTAAGTCACTATTGCTGAATACATCAACACACTTCAGAGTACTTAGAAGAATGGAGCTGGAAGGAGAGTAGAAGCTTCCTCTCTAAAGACTACCTCTCATAGTACTGAAAGGTAATTTTTGTTATCCACAGGGTAATGATGGCTGTGACTTTATCATGTACAGCATTTGTTATGCTGAGAGATGTTTACTCTAGATGTACTATCTCTAGGATGCTTTTCATAAAACCACACTGAATTATGTCTAAGGCTTTCCTAAAACAATTGAGTTGATAATTTGATTTTTCTCTCTTTATTTATGTGATTTATTTTTAAATTTATTATTTTATTTAATTTTTTCTTGAAAATAGATTCTTCTTTCATATAATACATCCCAAACAGTTTCCTCTTCCTCTACTTCTTCCAGATCCCATCTAAATCCCCTATCCTCCAGATACACTATTCATCTGTTTCCTTTTCAGAAAAGAGCAGGTCTCTAAGAGATGACAGGACAAAATGAGAAACAAAAAAGTTCTCTTATCAAGGTTGGACAGGAAAACCCAATGACAAGTCTCAAGACTAGGCAAAAGATGTAGAGATAATACCTGCTGCTGCTGTTAGGAGTCCCACAAAAACACCAAGCTAACAGGCATAACATATATGCAGAGGACCTGATACAAACCTATGCAGGCCTTGTGCTTACCATTTCAGTCTCTATGAGCTCATGTGAGCCCTGCTTGTTTAATTGGTGGGCTGTGCTCTCCTGGTGTCCTCCATCCTTTCTGGCTCTTCGAGTCCTTCCTCCCCATCTTCTGCAAGATTCCCCAAGCTCTGAGGGGAGGGAACCAACGGACACCTCCAGTTTAGAAACCCTCGCCTCATAATGTCTGGTTGTGGGTTTCTGCACCTGCTCCCATCTGATGCCAGAGGAAGCCTCTTTGATGATGATAGGGTAGGACATCAATCAGTCTTTGGGCTATCCAGTCTCTAGTTTCTGGCCAACCAAGCAGTATCCAGGACAGGCTCCCTCTTGCAGAGTTGGCCTCAAGTTGAATAAAACATTGGTTGGCCTCCCACAAGTTCTGCACCAACTTTGCCCCAGCACATCTTGCTGGAAGAACAGATTGTAGTAGAAGGTTTGTGGCTGGGCTCCTGTCCAGGTTTCTTTTTTCTGTAGCCTGCAGTTGCTTCTCATGCAAAAGAAACTAGAACACAGGGATGAAGGCTCCATGAAGGGACCAGCTCCACCTCTCTGTATTCAGTGGGCTGAATAGATGCTGTCTTCAGCAATGTGGCCCTGCTGTTAGTTTACAGAGAGTAAATTTTCTGTCCTACCATCAACTTGGGTTATTTTGATATCTACAAGGGACTTCATTGCTCAACAACTCAACCAAATGCAACCCAGGCCAACCAATGGAAGTCTTGCCTGGCTAGAAAAGACGGCCAGTTCATACTCCTTATCCTTCATTACCAGAGGGATTAACATCTTGTACTTAAATAGAAAAAAACCAGCATAGCAGAACAGAAACTTTGGCACACATTAAAAGCAGTCCTACAAGCAAAATTTATTATCACTAAGTTCCTACACTTAAAAAAACAAAACAAAACAGGAAGAGCATAAACATATACTTTAATGATACAACTGAAGAATTTGTGTTATTTAATATCCATGAGCCCTAGAGATGTCTTTGCTATAGTTTCTAATCTTTCTCACATTGTAGTAAAAAAGATACATGGAATCATTTCATTTTTTTTAAAATTTGTTAAGATTTATTTTGTGCCCCCATGATGTGGTCTATTTTAGAGAGGCTTCTTGGCCTCTGATTAGAATGTATATTTTTGGGTATACAGATGCAATATTCTGTACATGACTGTCAGTCTATTTGGAGTGTAATATCATTGAATTCTAATATCTGTCAGGTAATTTATTTATTTATTTTTTTGCTTTGTGACCTGTCTCTTAGAGAAAGTGGGTTTTTGAAATCAGCCACTACTACTGAGTTGGAGTTAATTTAGTGTTTTTCGGAAACTGGGTGACTGGAGTTTGATGTGCTTATGTGCAAAATTGTAATGTCGTCTTGCTTAATTGTCCCCTTTATTAGAGTTAATTGTCTGTCTTCATTCCTTCTGATTAATTTTGTCTGGAGTTTATTTTATCAGAAATTAGGATGGTGTCACCTGTTTGCTTCCTGTTCCCATTTAGTGTGGACATTTTTCTCCAGAGTGTCACTTTACAGTGATGTCTTTTTTTTTTTTTTTTTTTTTGGTTTTTCAAGACAGGGTTTCTCTGTAGCTTTGAAGCCTGTCCTGGACTAGCTCTGTAGACCAGGCTGGCCTCGAACTCATAGAGATCCACCTGCCTCTGCCTCCCGAGTACCGGGATGTCTGTCTTTAAATCTAAGATGAATTTCTTATAGACAACAGAATGATAGATTTCATTTCTTATTACATCCAGAAGATTTTTATTGGAGGGTTGGAGCCATTAAGATTTAAGGTTTTTTATTGAAAGATGTGTGTTAATTACAATCATTTTATTGTATTTTTCTATTTATTATTTAAATGTTGCTGTTTGTGTTCTTAGTTGTACTTTGTATTTTGATAGTTTAGCTTCACTTTTCTACCTACAGTCATTCAGTTTGGCCTCACGGTCTTCTTGAATTTGATACTCTGTTTCAGCTACCACTTCTCTTTAAATTTTCAATTGAGAAGCCAGCTGTTATTCTGATGTGTTTTTCAATATATGTGACTTGTGACTTTCCGTCTTTTCTTTTTGTTCAGTGTCTTTAGTGTTTTAGCTGTACTATGCTGAGGCAGGTAAGGCCGAAAGCACTGAGCCATGCCTTAAACAGAGAATTCTGACATACACAGTAGTATCCTGACCCAGAGGAGCCTGAAACCAGACCCCCAAGATGACAACTGTTGACATAAGACCCAGAGCCAACCGGGAAACACCACGACAGCTGGAAGCAGAGCCTGCCAAACAGTACACACATAACTACCTCAGTCCCTTGTTTAATAAATGAAATTGCTTAAAATCTACCAGAGACTGTGCCATTGCTTCTGCATCTACTCACCCCTCCCCCTGGGATCAGAGACAATGGGACCCCAGCTGCAGAGCCAGTAACATTTTTGGTGCCCAGCGTGGATGAAACCCTACCTGAGACTTGCACTTTAGGTATTTTTTTTTTCTTTCTTGCTTGCTTGTTGTTCTGATTCCTATTGCCACTTGGCGTTGTGACACGCCCCCTTTGCTGCTTTTCAGTGAGTAGATCCTACTTCTCAGTTTTCTGTTTTCCCCATTCCAAGCAGTGAGTATTGAGGTCTTTTCCTCTCCCTATCTTTGCATTCGTTTTTCAGTCTGTTTCGTCTTTACAGCACACACTGTTAACTATTGATGTGCCCAGCTTCTGAAACTCATGGCCAGACTTTTGTTTCTCCAGAGGCTGTAAATTCCCTGACATCTTCCCAAGGAGTTGGGATCATTTGCTCAGCAGATTACTGACTCTTTTAGTTTGCTTGTCCTTGATTGCTGTTTCTCTCACTATGGGAAATTTTCCTTCTGCTGCCAGAGACCCCCATCTCAGAGCTCTTAAGGCCTTATTTCAGACCAGAGAAATAAGAGTTTAAACTTCCCATCTGGAATAGTTTTTGGATGAGGCTTCTGTTATCACACCCTGGATATCACCTGAAAACATCTGGAATCCATCAGTATGGCTGCCAGTCCTCTTTTTAACTAGGAAACAAGAAGTGCAGGAAGGGAAAACATCCCAAGAAGCCTTTGTCCCAATACTTTTGGGAACCATAGCCTGTACAAAGTCAGGCTCTACAGAGGAAGTCATCTGGTCCTTCAGTGACCATTGTAAGGAACAAAAATCCTCCTCACTCTCCTCCCCACTGCCTTAGGAAGACCAAATCTCAGATGGGGAAGAGAATACTCCATAGACTCCCCCTCCTTCGAAAAAACTACCCAGGAAATCTGTCCTTAAAGACAATGAACTATGATATACTATTTATCCCTGGGGAGACTTACAGGACACCTCTTCACCTTCTGCTCCCCATTGTCCCTCAAGGATAACTGAGACCACCAATCAGCGCACTCCTCAGCTTCAATTACTCTGGTTATCATCCAAACAATCCTTTTGCATTTCCAGTTAATGTTGGGACCAATGCAGCTGCTCAGCTATGGGTTCCTATCCCTCCAGCCAATTGTTCCTTGATCTATAAGGCTGCCAATGAGTCATGCCCTGACTCTTCATATTTTGAACAAGTACTTCCACAATGGGCAATGCATTTACAAACATATGATTAGAATCATTTAATGAAAGCAGTACTTGAACTAGCTGATTTTTTCTTAATTGGCAGATGACCTATAATGATCAAGCTGAAGAGCAGGCATGCTTAAATATTCAATATAACATTGCTATATCCCTAGACATCCTACCAGTCAGGGTCAGTATGTTTGTCCTGTTATTCAAGCCCAAATTGGTCTGCATGCCTATTTGCAGCAGGTCTCTGAAATTGTATTTAAAGATGATAAGGCCTTTTATGAGGATATAGTAATACATGATATGACAGGTCAATGTGATAGAAATTCTAGCCTTTACCCCCAGTTCTAAGGGCCACTGCCCCTGTACAGGCATAAATATTCTAAAGCCCATACCATTAAATTAGACATCACAGAAGCATGTGTGGGTGAACCAGTTGCCTATTATAGAACCCAAACTATCAGAATTAAGAAAGTTAGTTAAAGAGCAATTGTCACTGGGATCCCTTTAATTTCTCTCACTGCTGTCCAGTGTTGGCTGTTAGGCCTATGTTTGGCACCTGGCCACTGTGTTGACCCAATTCTTACTTAGATATGAGAGCAATCCTATTTTTAAGGGGAGGAGCTTATTTTAACATATTCTTTACTGCTAATGAATCATTTGAGTCCTCCATTTATATTAAACAACAAGGGTACCCCCATCTGTGTAAAGATACCCTTTTTCTTTATATTAACCAAATCTTCACAGCCTGATCTGAATTGCACCAAGACAATATTCAAGCTCAGTGCCGGATGGATTGCAAATGAGGCCCTTCATGCATTGGTGGCATGCATTCCTTCTTTTATTTGGATACCACTGAGTAAAGTAACACACTATCATAGAGTAGAATTGATGAAACAAATCCAAATAAAAAGAGACTTTGGAATGACAGTAACCATACTGGCTACTATTCTGCTTGCTGTGGCAGGTGGTGCAGTGGCCATAGCCTCCCTGATTTAAATGAGAGCCACTGCTCCTACACTTAATAAGACAATTGAATAAATCCAGATTAAGATGGCTGGTAAGAAGAAATTGTTATCCCTGGTTTTCCTTCTTTTGTTTAACTCCTTACTCAGTCTCAAATATGACACAAACCAGGAGTAAATTAAGGGAAATCATATTGGGACCGTGAAGCAAAGAGTTCTTAAACCTTTTGGTACAACTCTCTATTGAAATCTTAAGCCTGAATTCCATGAATATGAAACCACTGGAGATGTCTACAACATTTTTTACACAAATTCGTGATCATATATAATCAATTCTAGATTCTTCAAAATTTATAGCATGGGGAATGATAGGAGGAATGATACTCTTTAATGGTTTTGTTGCTTAAGTGTTTCCTACAGCATGTTTCCCAATATCGCCCTGTCAACAAAATGACCCTGAAATTGGTACTGGCTCTGGAACACCCTGAGCATCGACCCCCTAAGGAAGTAATAAGAGCTTGGCACACAGAAATTCTTGATGCCTCTGTCTGATGCCTCAGTCTAATGCTCTTGCACCTTAGGTGCTTTCCAGGGGAACTACCCTCAGAGGGCTGGTAGCCAAAGACAGGTAAGAGCCTGTTAGTTATACCAACCTAAGACAGGCACAGTCATCATATTAGGGGAACTCTGAGGTGGGAAAAACAAGATAGAGCAAAGAACTCTAATTCCCAGTAGAGGCCATAAAATTAAATGAAAAAGGGTTATATGAGGCAGGTAAGGCAAAAAGCACTGGGCCATGACTTAAGCAAACATAGAGCTCTGACATGCTCAGTAGTATCCTGACCCACAAGAGCCTGAAACTGGACCCCCAAGATGACAACTGCCAATGTAAGACCCAGAGCCATACAAGAAATGACATGGCACCTGGAAGCTGAGCCTGCCAAAAAGTTCACACATAAACATCTCAGTCCTTTGTTTAATGCTATGCCAACGAAATTTATTTTCTTGTCTTGTCTACTTAATATTCTGTGTACTTGTTGCATGTGTATTAGTTTTTCTACCCTTAACTAGAAGAAGTTTGCTGGTATAAACCTGTTGAAGATCCATCTATTACCTGGGATTTGACTCTTTCTTCTCTGACTATAATTTGAAGATTTGTTCTTTTATAGGGTGTGGCATGTTATTGCACATTCTTACATTCTTTTGATGTTTCCTTTTTAATTTTGATATGTTCTGTGTTTTATAGTCTAATTCTGTGTAACTGAAAGTTTTCCTGTGAACAGCCAGCTCCCACAGCATCACGGTCACACAGCTACTTGGACCCAAAGGAACACACAGAGACTTATATTAATTATGAAATGTATGGCCTACTTGCTCAGTCTGCTAGCTAGCTAGATCTCACATCTTATTACCCCATTTCTATAAATCCAAACTATGCCATGTGGCTTATGGCTTACCAGTATCTTTACATCTTGCTTCCCATGGTGGCAACTGGTAGCATCTCCTATCTTCTTCCTCCTCTGGAGTTAGAATGTCCTATCTAGCCCTATTTTTGCCTCACCATTGGACAAACAGCTTTATTTATCAAACAATGAGAGGAATATATTTTCACAGAATACAAAAAGACATTCTTCAATCACTTCCCCTTTTCTTTCTAAACAAAAGGAAGGTTTTAACTTTAACCTAGTAAAATTACATATATCAAACAAGAATTACAGTTACAATATCTAGTCTATTTGTATTTTTTAAAATTAAAAAAAATTATCTATCCTATATTTGTGAGTCTAAAATTTCATGTCTAATTTATCTTTTATTATAACCAAGGAAAATTATAACTATCTAATCTTCAACTACATCAAAGACCTCAGAAGGTTGTAATATTACCTAAGTAAACAGAAAATACATTGTAAGCAACTTCCAAAAATCTAGAATGAAAGAAACATCTAGCTGCCTGGATAGTCACCTAAAGTTCTCCTGCAGAATCAGGGCATCAATTTTCAGCCCATAGACCTAGAGTCTCTCAGTCATTTTTCTCTGTGTCCTGTAGAAGATCTAGCAGTTTCTTCTGCAATGCAGGAACCTGAAGTATCATTTTGCCTTGTGAAGATCAGTGTTCACTTTCCTGTGGGTCCTGCATGTTCAGTCAATACAACATTTTATATAGCAGTCAAGACAAGAACAGTTTCTTGCCCAAATGTGTATTTTTTGCCAAGAAGAAGATAAACACCATATGGAGTGTCTTTGATTCCCATCTTTCTCTTTGAAATAAATTGGTGCTGCCACTAACAGCTATGTCTCACTGTCCAGAATGTCTAAGTTTTAAAAACATTTTAAATACCATATTCTGTAGGTCTTTGCAGTGTTTGAAGATTACCTAACTAATTGAATTATATTTATGTATACCTAGAAAACTTAACATGACTATAAGTTTGACTCTCATGGAAGACATTATTAATCTGCATTCCTTAATTATCGATTACAATTTAAGCAAGTTACATAAACATAATACCTTATACAAGAGTATATATATATATATATATATATATATATATATATATATATATATATATATATACATAATAACAAAATCAAAACCATGTTGTGCAGCTTGCAGACACCTCTGTGTAACTCAGTGGGAATCTGCCATGCTGCATATCAAGCCCACATGCTGCAAACCTGCCATAGAGTAGCTTAAGCCTGCAGGCTGCAACTGGCCTAAAAGAGACAAGTAGGAAGCTCTTTTTTAGCTTCATTTTAGAATCTCTTTTTAAAGCTTTCTCAGGTTTTAGGTGGAAACTCTTGCCCCATATTTTGGCACTATTTGTAACTGAAAGTTTTCCTGTGCCCGCCTTGCTCCCACAGCCTTGAAGTCTCACAGTTGCACAGACCAAAATGAACACACAGCGACTTATATCAGTTATAAACTGTATGGCCTACTGGCTCAGGCTGCTAGCTAGCTAGATCTTACATCATAAATTAACCCATTACTATAAGTCCATACTTTGCCATACAGCTCATGGCTTACCAGTGTCTTTACCTCTTGCTTCTCATGATGGCAGTTAGCAGCATCTCCTCTGTTCTGCCTTTCTTCTTCCTCCTCTCTAGTTAGAATGTCCCACCACCCTATTTTGCCTCACCATTGGCCAAACAGCTTTATTTATCAACCAATCATATCAACATATTTTCACAGCATACAAAAAGATATTTCCCCCATCAATTCTGATAGTCCTTCTCCTACCTGACTTCTTGGAAGGATTTTCATGAGTTTTCTAACTGTGTTGTTGAGTTTTTTACTTCAATCTTCATTTCAGCTTATGTTCCCATTAGAGTTTTTCCTTGATAAATTCAATTTTCAAATCTCAGCTTCATTTGTCATTGCATCCAGTCATATATTTGTGTTTTTGTGGGCAGGTCAATAATTTCATCTTGGCTTTTTGGAGGAGCTCCTGAGGCTCCACTTTTTGCTGTGGAGCTGTTGGAAATTACTATTGGTATCTGATGGTTGCTGGGATAGGAAGCATAATTTATGTGACAGTGAGTATATGGGTATGATTCTTAAGCACATGTAATCAACACTACTGGGGTTCAGTAAATTATTAAAAAATAATGATGGCAAAATGTGGGAGGGATATATCCTTGGGTGTCTGAGGAAGTGAAAGTGGGGGATCAAGATACACTGTGAATATTTATTAAATCATTGAAGTGTAGGAATTATATATAAGTATTATAAAAATAAGCTTAGCAGAAAAATTAAAACATAATTAAATACATTTTAAAAAATACTCAAGTATGGATATTAACCACATAGTGAAACTCAAAATATGTAGTTCTTTAAAGAGAAACATACTGAAGTGTATAAACAGTAGTATTATAAGACTTATAAGTATTATATGCTGTGCGATGTTCTGTATGTCAAATGTGTTGCTCCAATTGGTTAAAATAAATAAAATGCTGATTGGCCAGTAGCCAGGCAGGAAAGATAGGGTAGGCGGGACAAGAAAGAGGAGAAGGCTGGGAACAGGAAGGCTGTGGGGAGAGACACTGCCAGCCGCTGCCATGAGAAACAGCATGTAAAGACACCAGTAAGCCACAAGCCATGTGGCAAAGTATAGACTAACAGAAATGGGTTAATTTAAGATAGAAGAAGTAGATAACAAGAAGCCTGCACAGCCATACAGTTTGTAAGCAATATAAGTTTCTGTGTGTGTTACCTGGTTGGTTCTGAGCGTCTATGGGCCTGGTGGGTGAGAGAGATTTGTCCTGACTGTGGGCCAGGCAGGAAAAATCTAACTACAATTATATGTAGAATTATATACATATGAGTGTAGGATTATAAACATTGTACTATATCTTAAAAGTGCTTGTTGTGGTGATATTGTGTTCCCCAAAATATTGTGCAACCTAATAAATTTATCTGGGGTCAGAGAATGGAACAGGCACTGTACAGACGTAGGGGCCAGAAAATGGTGGCACTCACACCTTTTATCCTAGCATTCCAGAGGTAGAAATCCCTCTGAATCTCTGAGTTCAAGGCCACATTAGAAACAGCCAGGCATGGTGACACACACCTTTAATCCCAGGGAGTGATAGCACAAAGTAGAAAGATATATAAGGCGTGAAATCTAGAAACTAGAAGCATTTGGCTGGTTAAGCTTTTAGGCTTTGAGCAACACAGTTCAGCTGAGATTCATTTGGATAAGGACACAGAGGCTTCCAGCCTGAGGAAATAGGATCAGCAGAGGAACTGGAGAGGTGAGGTGGCTGTGGCTTGTTTTGCTTCTCTGATCTTCCAGTGTTCACCCCAATAACTGGCCTCAGGTTTGATTTTATTAATAAGAACTTTTAGGATTCGTGCTACAGCTTGTCTTAGTTACAGTTTCCTTCCATTGTTGTGAAAAGACACCTACATTTTTTTGTTTGTTTTTGTTTTTTGGTTTTGGTTTTTTGAGACAGGGTTTCTCTGTGTAGCTTTGCACCTTTCCTGGAACTCACTTTGTAGCCCAGGCTGGCCTCGAACTCACAGAGATCTGCCTGGCTCTGCCTTCCAAGTGCTGGGATTAAAGGCGTGTGCCACCACTGCCTGGCAGACACCAACTTTTAATAGGAAAACATTTAATTGGGGTGTCTCACTTACAGTTTCAGAGGTATAGTCCATTATCATCAAGGTTGGATATGGTGTCATGCAGGCATACATGGTGCTGGCTACATTTTGATCAGAAGGCAGCAAGAAGTGGACTGAATGTTACACTGAGCAATAGAAACCTCAAAGCCTACACCCACACTGACATACTTTCTCCAACAAGGCCACATCTACTTCAATAAGGTGACTCCTCCTAATAATGCCACTTCTTTGGGGGGAAGGTGTTTTCTTTCAAACCACCACAGTGCTTATAGAATATTTGTAATAATAAATTCTAGTTAGTTTACCTACATGGTCATTAGGTCATGAAAACTATTTTAATAATATCTGTCCTAAAAAACAGCCTTGAAAAGTTGAAAGGTAATAACAAAATGAAATTAGAAAGGAAAACATGTTTCTGGGGATTTAAAAACCACAATAATGGGAAACAGTTTTTACTTACAAGACAAAATACAGAGTACGTTTAAGATTTATATTTTAAAATAGCTATATGTAAACAGAGGTCTGTAAAACTCAATCAGGAGAGCATCAGACGTTTAATTTGTGGGTTCAGAATTCAAGTTCCTGTTCAGAAACTATTGCTCACAAACCTCACCTTAAGAAGATAAATGGCAATCTTCCCTTCCTATTTATTTACCATATATGAAAATAATCATGGAGTACTAAATGCAATGCAGATAAAAACACATAAGTTTTGGTAAATGATAATTATTAAAGATAAAATTCAAACCCAAAATATTGAGAAGTACAACGCATGTGAAATAAGCAGATGTTGGATTAAAAATCTTAGTGACATATATAAAAATATAAATAAAGTGAATATGAAAGTTCAAATTTGGTTCTTTGAAAATCAACAAAATGACAAGATACTAGAGACATTAATAAAGAAAACAAAAAAGAAATCTCAGCATGGTTGCTCACACCTGTAACCCTAGCACTTATGAAGCTGAAGCAGGATGGCTGTGAGTTTGAAGAGAGCCTGTGCCAGTCTGAAACCCTTTTTCAAGAACTAAATGCAAAACCAATGAAGAAAAATTTGAAAAAATAGAAGCAATATAGTATGAAAGGATTATTTGAAAATAGCAACTAAATGTATCACAAAAATTAAGGCTACGCACCCCATAATAAGTTTCATCCAGAGCTGGAGACAGAGCTGGGCAGCTGCAACCATTAGATTTGTGCATAATAAAGACAGAAGATTGAAGAGTTATAGAGTCTTCTTCCATGGTTCCATAGAGCAGCTTAGGCCTATGCTTGTATGGTAGGGTCAGAATCCTGACATTCTAAGCATGAAATCTAGGTTGCACTAGAAAACTCCAGATTCAGAGATGCCAGAACCATGAAAATTCTGCCAATAAAAGCTTTGGGTACCTAGTGGAGTCAATGTTAGGAAGAAAGTTCGCATGTTGTAAGCAGCAGATCTGCAGAGTGGGGATAGCCAAGTCATTTGCCCCAGCTATTCCCACTAGTCACAGATGCTGGATATTGAGCTGAGGGATTTGGTGATTCCTCTGCTAGACTTTGGTCTTTCTTTGGTCATATCAGATCATTGCTTGTTATGCCTTAATTCCTTCCTTCTGGAATAGAAATGTTAAATCTGTGTTGCTACATTTTAGGTGTATTTTTATTTTATAAGAACTTACAAGTAAGAGATTGACGTAGGCCTTAGATGATATACTTACTTTGGACTTTTAGATGGTGTTGGGATTTTAAAGGGGCTGGCCTTTTTTCTCTGCATTAGTTGGTCATGAGCCCATGCTAATTAGGGTAAGGTAATGTTTTAGAAGTGACATGTGGACATCAAGTTGAAAAGGACTGAGGTGTGATGCTTAGTGATCATTGTCAACTTGACATGATCTCAAATCACCTATAAGACAAGCTTTCACATCAACTTGTAAGGGATTGTGTACCTGGAGAGTTTCTCTCCAGGTCCCACCAAACCCCAGAAGTCCCGCAGCCCACTTATAAAATAAACACACAGACTCTTATATTAGTTAAACTGTTTGGTCTAATGGCTAAGGCTTCTAGCTATCTAGTTCTTACATCTTAAATTAACCCATTTATATAAATCTATATCTTGCCATATGGCTCATGGCTTACCAGTATCTTACTTGTTTGTACTCATGGCAGCTGCTGGCAGTGTCTCCTGACTCAGCCTTCCTATTCCCAGAATTCTTTTCTCTGCTTGTCCTGCATATACTTCTTCCTGGCTACTGGCCAATCAGCATTTTATTTATACAGAGCAATATCCAGAGTGGGTTGTTAGGGATCCAGGCATGCCTGTGATGGGTTATGTTAACTTGCCTAATTGAGATGGGAAGATTGTAAAAGTGAGCAGCATTTTTACCTGGGCTTATGTCATAAACTCTATAATAGGAGAATGCTATCTAAGCATAAGCATTCACTCATGTGTTTCTTGATCACAAATGCTCTATTTTTCCCATTAAAGATAATGTTGTCTACTATGTCTGTCTAGCTTTGTGTTTCTTCAGAACTGTAATCATGAAGGCACATTGAATTTTATAGGAGACCATTTTTATACATCAATTGAAGTGATCATATGATTTCTGTGTATAAGTCTAATAATGCAGTTTATTATATTTGTTGCTTGGCATGTATCTAACCCATAGTGTCTGGATGATGTGTGGTCATGCTTTATTTTTAATGTGGTATTAAATTCAGTTTGCATGTCTTATTTATTCATTTTTTTTGAGAATTGTTACAACCAAGTTTACTTTGGAAATTTTATCTTTATGTCTTTTGTTGTTGTTATCTCTTTATCTGGGTCCATCATAAAAGTAATACTGACTTCATAGAATGAGTTTGGAAGTATTGGTAATAGAGTTCCCTAAATACTAGGTGGAAGTTTGCAGTAACTCCATCTAGTTCTGGGATTTAATTTTTTTGAATTTCAGTGGGAAAATTTTTAAATATGGTGTTTATCTCACTGCTTGTCTTTTTAAATTATTTGTATGTTCTGGACTTAATTTCACTAGGTCACATGTCTTTAAAAATTATTCCTCTAATTGAAGGTTTTGTAGAGCTGTTGAATGTAAACTTTGAAAGTATGAATGTATTGCATAATGATATTTAGCATTTCATTTGAGTCTGTAATAAAAACTCCCATTTCATCTCTAATTTAAAAATTTCTGTCTTTTCTTTCCATTTTTGTTTGACTGGGGATTTATTTATCTCCTTAATCTTTTCAAACAATGATCATTTTGAGTATATATTCTTAGTTTATTTTACTAATTTCTGCACTAATTTTTATTATCTCTAGTCATATCCTGAATTTGTGTTTGGCTTAAATTCTTATAAGGCCTACAGGTTCATAATTACATCATTTATTTGAATTCTTTATGATATGATTTTATTTTTAATTAAATGTATTCTTTGACAGTTTCATACATTTATATAATGTATTATGATTACTTTTATCCTCTACAGACTCCTATTTCCCTATTATTCCTATTAACCTCCCTGCTTACTAAAAAATCTCTTTCTTGTCCATGGCTTTGTTTTGTACTGTAACCTACTATGTTTAACAAAGGTAACTTTATGACCATGGATTTGTACCTATCCATGGGAGTCTGAGTGGCTCCCTAAGTGGAATACAACTGAAGAAAATGACTCCCTCTCTACCAGAATTTTTCAGTAGTTCATAATTCAACAGTGAGGAGTCTGGCTCTATCAACCCCTCCCGCATCTGTGACTGATTATCATCAGTACCACTCTGTTTTTTCTTTTAATTAATAGATTTTCCTATTCATTTTACATATCAACCATGGATTCCCCTGTACTCCCTCCTCCCACCCATCCCCAGCCTTTCCCCCAACTCATCCCACATTCCTACCTCCTCCAAAGCAAGGTCTCCCCTGAGGAGTCAGCAGAGCCTGGTACCTTCAGTTGGGGCAGGAAAAGGATGATTCATATGCAGACCCACAGCAAGTAACAGCAGAGGCTATGAGTTCAAGATTGAAATGCCTGTGCAATGCTTGAAAGATATAATTTCACAACTGTTCTTATATTCTAGTTCTTACATTCTTCCTTTCTCCTTTTCTAAGCTGTTCTCCAAACCTTAGTAGGGAGGGGTCATGTATGCCAAGCATTCAGCTATCACTGACTGACAGCACCTGGAGAAGCCACATGTTTTTTCATTCACTGCAAAGAGAAGCTTCTTTGATAAGCTAAGAGTAATTTTATTTATAAGTATAAGCAATTATTCAGAAGGCAGTTTGCTGCAATATGATCCAGCTGAATAATGGTAGCAAATCCCCATCATGCCAAGGGGCTGACTTTCACATAATTTAAAGTAACAGAGTCTCTCCCATAGTGTGAGCCTTAAATGGAGTTGCTTACTACACAATAGTTGTGCTACTATCTAAAAAGTGGGCACATCTTTCCAGGAAGGTAAGTATGATAGTTCACTGTGTTCAAAACTGGGTGAGAAAATTGATGCCATTTATCTCCCAACAACCAGGATAACAGCCCAGGCACTAAGAAAATCAGTCAGCAGAGAGGAATTTTCCAGCCCAGTTCAAGCTTGATGTTCCCATGCCTTGCAATCAAGCTATGTGTTGTCATCAGCAATAGGATTATTTTATCTTGTTCTGATGAGCAATCTAGCAGAACCTGTGGTGATATTTCATTTGTGCACCCCAATAAAGCTTATCTGAGGACCAGAGGAAAAAGCCAGCCACTATATTAAACATAGAGGTCAGGCAGCGGTAGCACATGCCTTTAATTCTAGCATTTGGGAGGCAGAGATTCATCTGGACCTCTGTGAGTTCAAGGCCACATTGGGAACAGAGCCAGGCATGGTGGCACACACCGTTAATCCCAGTCCTAGCTAACCATAGATGTTTGGAGTTCTGTACAGACAGACAGGAAGTGATAGAGCTGAACAGAGAGAAGAATGTGATGTAGATGGGCAGAGAGGAAGTAATTGGGCAGGGACAGAAAGGTATATAGGCTTGGGAATACAGGAAGTAGCTCTCTCTGGAGGCTGAGGAGTTGGTGAGGTGAGGTTGGCTGTAGCTTGTCTTATTACTCTGATCTCTCAGTTTTCACCCTAATGTCTGGCTCCAGGTTTTTATTAATAAGATTTTTTAAGATTCATCTTACAGGAACCCCAATATCCTATATGATTTTCATGAATGTGTGGGCTCCCTGACCAACAACTCCTGTAGAAATATGCCACACCTGACAAGGAGGTTTTATTAACTAGCTCGTTATTACTAGGAATAGAATTATTTATTCATGAAGGATATCTACCTTGTAATTATTTTATTAAAATTATATTTTAATTTGTTTAAAGTATAGTGCAGTGCATGTTCTAATATATGATTCCACATACATGTACATATAAACAGCACTGAATGAACTCAGTAGGTATCAATAGTTTTTAAGAAAGAGCACATGAAGTGAGGAGGGAAAATGTGTGAGGGTTATAGGAAAGGAATTAGAGGGGACAGAAAGGGAAAAGGATTGTATCTAAGTACATTACATGTATTTATTAAAAATTAAAATATTTAATTTAAAAGATAGTACATTTTCATATATAGATGATTTTAGTTAAATCTTTACCCAATACCACTTATCTCACTTATTTCCTCACTCATTCACAAAGTTGGGAGGTAGGGAGAATCTGAGAGCAGTTGAAGGAGGAGGAAGATTATGATAAAATCATATAGTACGATACAATGAAAATTCTAATAAATAAAATGCAATACAAATGAGCAATAACATGAAGAGGAGGTGGCATTTTCTGAGTTGCTATTTCTTCCCCTTTAGTGAAGAGCCTGCTCCATTCCCCAGCCTGTTAGTTATTTCTAGTCTGTATACAGCTTGGTGTCTGCTGGTCCTATCTAGATGCTCCATTTCCTACATTCCTCCATTGTATTCTTCCAGGACTTGTCTCTCTATGGGGTAAGAATAGGTGTTGATAGATAATTATGAGTGTAGACAATTTCTCAACTCTAGAATCCTATTGCTCCTCTCTTGAATTATTAGATGCTAAATTTCATTCTCCTGCCTATTTGTTAAGGCAAGATGAGTTCAGCCTCACAAAGAGTTTCCTGTATTCCACTTGGAAAAGTGAGGATGAGCATTACAAATCCATGGACTTCAGATTTTCATGCTCCTATCCAATTTGTATGTCTTGACACCTCAGGGACTCGAAGTCCTACACACTTCTTGGTGAGATCTAGCGCAGCACATGCTACTTGGTGTGTCTGAGTTCATTGACTGGATTATTGGTGGAAAAAAACACACCTAGTTTATTTATATTTTCTGTAACTCTTTTTCTTGATTAATAATTTTTATCTTTACTTTCCCCTAACCAAACACCTGGCTTTACATACACAACTGATCTTATATTTTGACATAGAACCAACAAACTCATTTGTGAAGCTTAATGACCTCAGATCACAAAGATGTTATCTTCTCACACATACAAATTCTCTCTCTGTCTCTCTGTCTCTCTCTCTCTCTCTTCTTTTATTTTCCACAGTTGAAAAGGCTGTAGCATGATCTATCTTGTTCCAATTATTTTCCTTTTTTTCATCAGCTTCTTGCTATAGAAACAATCTCTGGGCCAAATAATCCCAAAGAAGTTGTGACTATGCCAACTTTGTTTATTTTTTGCTGTTATTTTAATCACTGATTGAACCTTAATCCAACTCAAACCTCTCTGAATCTCTTTTAACTATAGATGACAGAGAACCAAGAAGAACAAGTGTTTTTTTTAATAGAAAATTTCATTTTCAAAAGAATGAGAATTTAGCTTCATATAGTTCCTTCAGTGTGTAGGTGTATTTCATGCTGGCAAAAAGGTAATTTATAAAACTAAAAGAAACAGATAAAAAATATGTGAATGTGTGAATATAAGAGAACAACTGAGTGGTATTGTGCCTAGATGCAGATGAGCAAGTGATCATTCTTAAAGGGATTCTACAAACTTTCTCCTTTTAGACTTAGATACTCCGCATGAGATAACACATATATCTTAGCATGTGCTGTAATAAACATTGATAATTAACTGTTATGCAGTCAACAAGTAACATCTATGAGTCCTGAAATAAATCTAAAACAGGCAGAAAGCTAAAACAAGGTTCACAGTAGCCATTGAGTCATCTGAACTTGAAGCCGGATCCTCAGTCCTGAGATCAGTTATTAAATCAGCTGTGCCTAATTTTTCTGTTGTGCTAGTTTGAATTTGCTTTATTTTAATGCAACATAGTTTTAATAGACATAGAGGTCATTTCCATGAGCAAGGATTTGCATCATCTGCCATTTTCTTGTATCAGGTTTATACATATTAAAAATGATTTTTGGAATCATTTTCATTGGAGCTAGATGTAAGAATGACTTGTGTCAAAGTATTTTTAATAATATATATTTAATGCTATATATGAAACATATAATTAAACATATATGTATACACACACACACATACATATACACCCACACATATAATAGCTTTGGAATAATTTATTGCCAGCTTTTCACAAAATGGGTATTTTTAGAGCACTGCACAATGTTCTGATATTTCAACTTATACTTCTAAAATATTCTTAAAGTGTTCACAGGTGTTTCATACTTGATATCTGAGAAGCAGCTGATAGTCTAAGAGGCATTTGTAGGCATGGGTCAATACCAGCAGATTTTTAGAAGATTGATTTCCCCAAGGAATACTTTGTGATTTCATGTCCTACAAAAAACCAACTTTAGATCAAAATTGCTGTTTTTGTAAAAGTACCTCTAAGAAGCATTGTTGAGAAATTAGTTCAGGGAATCTGCTAAGGAAATAAGACTGTGAAATTCTACAGTAATTGCTGATAAAACCATATAGTTTCCTGGGTAGAGGGAAATCAGCTCATCTCCCCCCCGCCCCAGGCTGCTCACAATAATCGCCCTGGGAAGAATGAAGAATATGTATGATGGAGCATAAAACACTTGCTGCCACAGCCCACTCTTTAATTTAGTTAAACAGTAGATAGTAATGGAATTTTCTTCCCTAAAACCATGTCTCAAATCAATTAATTTATTTAGGCAATGCCATTGTTTTTTGCTTCATTTCCCTCCCAATGAAAGTGTGCCAGTAACACTCCAGGCAATTCAGCCTCAAATTCCTTCTGAGAATACTGTTCCTATTGAGAAGTGCTGCATTGTCGACATGTTCTACAATACAGAAAAACAGAAGCAAATGCCACACAGAACCACTGGATCAATATATAATATAAACTAAAAACACAGAAGATCCCACACTTTAATATTAAGCTCAATGGGAAGTTAAAGTTCATGGGTACAGAACAGAAAAAGACTTGTAAAACGTGGAGGCTTCATTGAGAGAATTTTTGCTCTCTTATTGCAAATGTAATGAGCTCATTAGAGGCATTATCAAATCAACTTTGTATTCACAGTAGAATGGAAAAAATTAGCAAAAAAGGAGTAAGGAAAGAAGATGAGTCCAGGAGAAGAGACAGGATAAAATAATTTGAGTATTCTTAAGAGACTGTTGTTTCATTTTTCCTCTAGAAGTAAAATGGTTACACAACCTCCCTCCAGGAAAACACTCGAATTTAAAATTTACATGTCAAAAAATTGTTTAGTTAAAGAAGTTCAGGAGTTACAAATGTTAATCTCTAATGGGTTACTGACATACTTTGGTTCTTTAGTAAAATATTTTGCATAATACTGTGTGCTAAAATTAAAGTGAAACAAACTATTTTGCTTAAATTTTTATAGTTACATTTGTAACAAAATTCCCTTATCAATGATTTTATTTTCATTCCAGGGTTATAAATGCCTTTAGTGTGTTTTGCAATTTGAGGGTGTTCTCAGAATCAAGTACATTTGAAAGGTATTTTATGCTTTTAGGAAATATTTTTTTAAATCATTGTTTTATTAACTTCTGTTGAGTTTGATATGAAACGAATTCCCTAGTTTTATATCATATCTGCAAACCTGTGATTATTTTAAAATACCTGACATCATTTATCATTTTAGTATAAAAAGGTTTAAAAGAATGAGATATAACTTAGGGAAACCTTGTTCCTTCTCAGTTAGGCAGTTGAAATATGAGAGCCACATTTATGATTTAATCTTCAAAGCACATGGGAGACCACAGTTTTCAAAAGTGTAAAAAATTATTTGCTATTCATGTAATAACCTCAGTAATATTATGTGTAGTTTCCCTGTAAATTGATAAACTGTTCATGAATCAGTTTCACTCATTGATGTCAAATATTTGAACATTTGTTATTGTAGAATCTGGTACCTTCTTTTCACTACCCAAGAGAATTCTATTCTAAACCATCACACTCTAAATATGTGATGTTCTCTTTTATGATAAAAATAGTATATTTACTTGATTAAGTAGTCATAAGCAATGACTATTTTCTAACTCCATAAAATTGTCTTTCTAGGGTAATCATACTGTAACAACTACTTTATGCAGAAAAACTGCATGGTTTTCCTAATAACATGCATTTCTTCATTCAACAATGTTAGTACTCATCCATCAACCACAGTGATGAGACTTCACCTCATAGCGGCCCTGACATGGCACTGCTCACAACTCGTTCTGCTTGTCAGCACTTTGTGTCATTAATGGACAGGGAATTGAAACCAAAATCTCAATTTTTTTCTTAATGCAAATTTTTTTCTGCTCAATCATCTGTTCATGTGGTTTATATGATCCCTGAGGGTACAAAGCCAAACATAGGTAATAAGGCTTGTTGAGGTTCACTGACTATCTCCCTAGAAATGTCTTATTCAGCTATTTTGACACTGTGCAGTTAACAACAATAACAACAACAAAAACCCAAAGTACATGTACTTGTGTTAAATTTTCTCATAATTTGTACTTAGTACATATAAAACAAAGATCATTAATTTATTTTCTTGTCAATAATTTGGATAAAGTTGAGGAATAAAAATATTTTGCTACAAGTAGATATTTGAAAGAAAGGAGAAAAATTCTCAAAGTAATACTACAATATCAAGTTACTTAGACCTTAAAACTTCATAAATAAAAACTTTTAGTTTTATTATTTTATACATGTAACATTTGTCTTAATGCAACAAAATCAGCATGAGGAGTACAGACACAATCACAAAGTATTCCATCTGAATATATGAATGCAATTTGAATAAAATATTCTATTTGAGATTCATAAATAGATTGTGTTTAAAAACAATCCTTACATTGTAAAAGAAAAATATATGTTGTATACTGCTTAAGAAAAATGGTCATGACTGGAGGCCAGAGCAGTTAGGGACCCCAGGGAGCCTACCACCCGCTAAACACCTTTAAGCCTGTCCAGCAACCCCAGATAGCACTCTAACCTTGGGGTCCATATTCTGGCATACTACTTTGAAAGAAATCTTTGGGTTTACCAGAGGCCAGGCATGATCAAGGAACCCCAAGCAAAATAGCGCCCACAGTAAGATAACACTCCTTAAAATCTGCCTAATAACTCCAGACTGCACCTCCCAGCCTAAGACTCCATACTAGGGTTCACAGTCCTGCAAGCCTTACAGGAGGCCAGGCTGGTCCTAGGAAAGCCAGGTATGACAATGTCTACCATTTACATAATTCCATTAAAGCCTGCTGAACAACCCAAGACTGCACATTCCCCATAACCCTCCAACCACAAACACTTGGCTCCATATCCCGGTCTACAACTTCAGAAGACTACCACTTTAGCAGAGGACAGGCCAGATCTAGGGACCCCAGGTCTACAACTTCAGAAGAATTCAGGTTTACTGGAGCACAGGTCAGATTTAAGGACCCTAGTGCTGTCAGGTGTACTGAAGGCCAGGCTGGTCCTAGGGACCCCAGAGGCCAGACTAGATCTAGGGACTACAGTCTGAACCCCTTCTCCTAGGCTCCATATCCTGGCCTACAACTATGGAAGAGGACTTCAGCCTTACCAGATGGCAGACCAGATCTAGGAACCCATAGTACCCCCAAACGCAGTGGTTACCCCCTACTGAACCTAAAGACACAATAGTGACAAAATCCCTTGACCATTTAGGCCAGAAGATCAGAGAGAAAAGAGAAACCAAGGAGCAAAACACACATCTGACAAAGGCAAATGCAGGAATCAACAATTAGATATGAAATCATCCCAAATCCAGATGCCTAAATGCCAGTGTAGGAACACAATCAATAATAGAAAAGGCAATGTAGTATCACTAGAGCACAGCTATCATACAACAGCAAGAACTGAACAATCCAACACAGTAGAATCACAAGAAAATCACATTAAATTACTTTATGAAGATGATAGAGGTTGTTAAATATAATATGAATAAATTCCATTAAAAAATTAGGAAAAAGCAAACAAAACATTGGAAGAAATCAATAAATCTTTGAAACAAAACAAAAACAAACAGTTAAAGGAAACTATTCAAGACCTGAAAGTGGAAATTGAAACAATAAGGAAAACATGAACAAAGGGAATCCTGGAAACAGAAAATCTGGGTAAACACACAGGAACCACAGGATCACCAACAGAATAAAAGAGATATAAGAGAGAATCTCATGCATTGAAGACATGATAGAGGAAATAGATTCACCAGTCAAAAAATGTTAATTCTAAAAAATCCCTAACACAAAACTCCCAGGAAATCTGGGATACTATGAAAGGACCAAACATACAAGTAATAGGAATACATGGAGGAGAAGAATCCTTGAAAACCTAGATAACAAGTTTAACAAAGTAATAGAAGAAAATTTTCCCAGCCTAAATATGGTCATGCCTGTAAAGATATAATACACTTACAGGACAATCAAAAAGATTGCATCAGAAAAGAAAGTTCCCTCACTATGTAATAATCAAAACACTAAAGATACATAACAAAGAAAAAAATATTAAAAGCAGCAAGGGGAAAAGGACAAGTAACATATAAAGACAGGTGTATTCAAGTCATACCTGACTTCTCAACTAAGACCCTAAAATCCAGAGACCTGGACTATAGTCTTATAGACTTTGTGAGGACACAGATGTCAGCACAGACTATTATACACAGTAAAACTGTCAAAAACTATAGAAGGAGAAAACAAGATGTTTCTTGATACAGTCAAATTCAAACAATATCTATCTACAAACCTAGCCCCATAGAAGGTACTAGAAGGAAAACTCCAATACCAGGAAGTAAACTATGCCCATGAAAACACAGGCAATAGATACTCTCACACCAGCAAAACCCCCAAAAGGAAAACACACACATACACACACACACACACACACATACACACACACACATATACACACACATACACACACACACACACTATCATCACCACCACCACCAAAACAATAGGAATTAACAATCATTGTTAATGTCCCTCAATATCAATGGACTCAACTGACAAAAAGACATAAGCTAATGGATTGGATAGAAAAAACAGGATCCAACATTCTGCTGCATACAAGAAACCCACCTCAACATCAAAGATAGACATTTCTTCAGAATAAAGGGTTGAAAAAAAGATTTTCCAATCAAATGGACCTAAGAAACAAGCTCGTGTAACTAACCTACTATCTAACAAAACAGACTTCTTACCAAAATTAATTGAAAGAGATGGAGAAGGGCATTTCATATTCACCAAGATGATATCTCAATTCTGAATATTTTGCCCCAAATATATGTGCACCCACATTTGTCAAAGAAACATTACAAAAGCTTAATTCACACATAGAACCCCCACATGATAATAGGAAAAGACTTTAACACCATACTCTCATGAATAGACAGGTCATCCAGATAGGAACTATACAGAGAAATAACAGAACTGACAAAAATTTATGACTCATGTACCTAACAGATATATACAGAACCTTTCAACCAAACACAAAAGAATATACCTTGTTCTCAGCACCCTATGGAACCTTCTCCAAAATTGATCACATACTCGGCAACAAAGAAAATCTCAAGAAATAAAAAAAAAATTAAATAACCCCTTATATCTTATCAGACCACTATGCATTAAAGCTGGATCAACAGAAACAGGAGAAAGCCTGAAAATCCACGGAAACTGAATAGCTTTCTGATGAGTTACCACTGGAATATGAATAAAATAGTGAGAGCAGTTAACAACTTTCTAGAAATCAGTGAAAATGAATGTACAACATATCCAACCTTATGAAACGTAGTGAAAGCAATGCTAAGAGGAAAGTTCATATCATTAAGAGCCTGCATGAGGAATTTGAAGAGATCTCATACTAATGACTTAATTGTACACTTGAATGCTCTAGAACAAAAAGAAGCAGATACACCTAACAGGAGTAGACTATGGTAGGAAATAATGAAACTGAGGCTTGACATCAATAACATAGAGACAAAGAGAACAATAGAAAGACTCAATGAAAAGAGTTGTTTATTTGAGAAAATCAACAAATAGAAAATCCCTATCCAAACTAACTAAAAGGAAGAGAGAGAATTTCCAAATGAATAAAAGCGGAAACAAAAAGGGGAACATAACAATGGACTCTGAAGAAATATAGAGAATTGCCAGACATTATAAGAATATACATCAGATGTGAACTGATATTGATAAAATCAATCCACCAGATGAATAACTCTCTGATGGACTGACCACATTGAGCAAGGTTTAGGGGTCACAAACTATGAATGCTGTTTTGTTTCTGTCTGTAATTTTCTTGTGTGCTACCACAATTCTCCCTTAAAACAGCTATGTGATTCTTCCCACAGCCTGCTGGTAGAGTGTTTTCCACTTATTGGGCACAATTATGGCTGTGGATTGACAGAAAGATTATTCCTTCATACACTGTGTAATTTTGGTGAATAAAATATACTTTTATAGCCAGGACTTTATTCCACATTTTTAAGACAATTGCATATAATTAGCTGACTGAAGATCTCAGAGCAAATTCAAAGTAGACTAGTTGCCCATGAAAATGAATTAGTAAGATAAACCTTCACAGAAAATCACCAAGGACAAATTCCCAGGTGTCTAATTGTTGAGGCAAGGTCAGACATAAAGCAACTTTAGTGCCAATTCTTGGCTGATAACATTAAGAATGTAATTTCCTGCACAAACTCTCTGCAACAGATACTGCATGAACTCCTAATCTCAGTTTTATGATATAAGATTTAAAGTTCAGCTACAATACTGTTTATTGTCCTGAAACTTATTCAGGTGTCAGAAGGGCAATTGATTAAGTTACCAAGTACAGAGAGAAACAGCTTTTTGTTCAGCTAAACCAAGGGCCAGAAAAGCTTTCAAAATTAGCCAGGGCTGCAGAGGATAATCTAAATTCATAGCCTTGAATAAAGAATTTTCTTCCTTATAATTTTGGGTTGCATGCAGGATAGGAGAATACATTTTTAGGTTTGGAACATCTTCAATGTCACACTCCATCAGGAGGTGCCAAATCATTAAGGGTTACATACCTCCTGTCTTTGCTTTACAGCCTGCTCACCAGGGAGCTTGGATGACAGCTGAGCATTGCCATGGCTACTCAATTCCATCCTCCATCCTATCCAGTCAGCTCAACATTCCAGGTCTGAGAGAAACCATGTAATTTCATATGTGTTATCAGAATGGCTCTGCATCTCATTGTTTAATCAAGAAATGTAATGTGACCTTCAAATTTAATTCATATATTGTATATTGTCTAGAGCTTTCTGTTGGGAATGAATATGCATATATATATGTAAAGACAAACTAGGAAGAATAGATTTCAAGACTGAGTAATAAAGAAGGTTACCATCAGCACATGTGTGCTTTTTTTCTCTGCCTCTCAGAAAGGTTTAATTCTCACCACATTCATAGATTTTTCTGCAAAGCCTGGGTATATTCTTAGAGCTAGTTCTCTTAGAATACAATAGAGAATCATTAGGTCATACTTCAAAAACTTCTATTCCATAAGATTGGAAAATCCAAAAGAAATGAAAACATTTCTTGTTAGAACCACTTACCTAAATTAAATCAAGATCTGAGGTTGGAGTTTTTCTGCCTGGCCCACAGTCAGGACAAATCTCCCTTACCTGCCAGTCCCATAGTCATTCAGACCCAAGCAAGAAAGCATCCAGAAACTTATATTGCTTACAAACTGTATGGCCGTGGCAGGCTTCTTGTTATCTACTTTTTCTATCTTAAATTAACCCATTTCTGTTAGTAGGCCACAAGCCATGTGGCCTACTGGTGTCTTTCATATTGCTTCTCATGGCAGTGGCTGGCAGTGTCTCCTCCCAGCCTTCCTGTTCCCAGTCTTCTCCTCTTCCTTGTCACACCTACCCTATCCTTCCTGCCTGGCTACTGGCCAATCAGCACTTTATTTATTTTAACCAATCAGAGCAACACATTTGACATACAGAACATCCCACAGCACAGCACTTCCCCTTTTCTTTTTTTTTTTTTTAGTATGGTTTTAACTTTTATATAGTAAAATTTCAGATAATAAAACAATTATCAAGCAAGAATTACAGTTACAATATTAAAGAAGATATCCTATATATCTTATATCTGTGAGTCTAAGGTTTTATATCTAACTTATCTTGTATCATAACTGAGGAAATTATAACTATCTAGTCTTCAACCATATCAAAGGCCTCAGAAGGATATAATATTACCTGAGAACCAGGAGAAGGATGCAAGCATTTTTTGGGAGTATTGAAAGAGTAGACAGAGACAGCTGGCAACCTGGACAGTCACCTAATGTTCCTTTGTAAAGTTGGGGCATTTGTCTTCAGCCCACAGGGCTAGAGTCTCTTGGTTACTTCTCTCAGTGTCTGGCAGTTTCCTCTGTGAAGCAGGAACCTGAAGGACCATTTTTTCAAGCAAAGTTTAATGGTCATCTTTCTATGGGTGTCCTGCATGTCCAGTTGATCGAGCAGTCCAGGCAAGAACAGTTTCTTGCCCAAATGGGTATTTTTGCCAAGGTGAAGATAAACTCCATATGAAATGTCTTTAATTCCCATCCTCCTCTCTGAAGTAAATCGGTGCTGCCAGGAGCAGACATGTCTCACTGTCCAGAAAGTCTAAATTTTAAAAATATTTTAAATGCCGTATTCTGTAGACCTTTGAAGTGTTTGAAGATTACCTGTCTATCTGAAATATCTCTGTGTATACCTAGAAGATGTAACTAACATGGCTATGAGTATGATTATCATAGAGGGCCAGTTATTAATCTATTTTTAATTATCCATTACAATTTTAAATGAGCTGTACAAACATAGTACCTTAAACAAGAGTAGAAATATACACACAGTATAACAAAATTAACTTTAAGTTTGTATCAATAGACTAAAATCTCTATCAATGTAAAACATTTTAAATGAGTTATCATTCTTTAGAAGTAAGTTCATTAATATACCCTCTTATCCTATCATATCTATATCATATCCCCTTTTTATCTTTAGAAAGAGATTGTATTTATAATCAACTTGTTTTAAATAAAATAGTGTTTGTTTGTTTTTTCCCACACCAGAGGGCTCTTTAGATTTGGGACACAAGAAACTCTTAACCTTTTCTTTTAACAATGTGCTTGGGTTTAGAGAAGGAGTGAGCCAATTCCATCTCCAAAGCCCGCTGGGAATTTGGGTGTAGTTTTTCTTACTACTTCCTGCTGGAGGGGGGTGCTGTATCTTATGGGAACACAAAGAAAATTTTAGGATTATGGAGTAGTCCATGAGGGTAAACCTCTGAGCCAGTTGCCTTGAAACCATTTTGGATGTTGGATCATCTGGGCCATGGTGTCATCAGAGACTTTTCAGGTGGTCTTGGCTGATCAAACTGATATATCTTAATCTGGAACAAATCCATAGCCTCTGGCTTTCTGTGGAAACAAAAGCAGAAACTCTTTTCCAAAGCAACATATCCTTATATCCAAATTTTGAAGTCAAGTTACCTTTAAAATTTACATATTTGTTTAACTCAACAGCTTTTACAATCAAATCTTTTTCTGCAGTTAAAAATCCCAAAGACAAGACAAACCAGTTTCTCTGTGTAATATTTATCTTTGTAAGACTGAAACACCACTGTGGCTGCTGGCTCCACCCACCTCAGCTTCCCAACTTGGCAGTGGTACAGTTTACTGCCAGCTCTGGGTCTGGAGCCATGTGTACCATCAAGTATTAGAAGCAGTTCTATCAAAGCAGCACATAGCCCAGAAACTTTTTTTTTTTTAACTAGCAAAGGCTAAATCCACCACACAGCAGAGTAAAGTGTCCCTTGTAGACTCCTTATTCCCACCACACTGCAGGTCAGACACACACGCCAGGAACCCGCCATAGTAGCTCAAACCAGCAGGCTGCCGCTAACTTGAGAGAGACAACTAGGAAGCTGTTTTTAGCTCCATTTTAGAATCTTTTTTTTTTAAGGTTTCAGGTGGAAACTCTTGCCAACACATTGGGCACCATTTGTAGTTGGAGATCTTTTCTCCAGGTGTCACCAAGCCCCCGTGGTCCCATAACCCACATATAAAGTAATCACTCAGATGCTTATATTACTTATAAACTGTATGGCCATGGCAGGCTTCTTGTTATCTAGTTCTTCTATCTTAAATTAACCCATTTCTGTTAGTCTATACTTTGCCACATGGCTTACTGGTGTCTTTTCATGTTGCTTCTCATGGCAGAGGCTGGCAGTGTGTCCTCCCAGCCTTCCTGTTCCCAGCCTTCTCTTCTTCCTTGTCCTGCCTACCCTATCCTTCCTGTCTGGCTACTGGTCAATCTGCACTTTATTTATTTTAACCAATCAGAGCAACACATTTGACATACAGAACATCCCACAACACTTCCCCTTTTCTTTTTTTTTTTTTTTAAAGCAAGGTTTTAGCTTTTATATAGTAAAATTTTAGATAATAAAACAATTATCAAGCAAGAATTACAGTTACAATATTAAAGAAGATATCCTATCTATCTTATATTTGTAAGTCTAAGATTTTATATCTAACTTATCTTTTATCATAACTGAGGAAATTATAACTATCTAGTCTTCAACCATATCAAAGATCAGATTAAGAATTTAAAAATGCCAATTCCCCTTAAGATAGAAACAGTCATTAAAAATCTTCCAACCCCAGAAAAAAGCCCAGTGACAGATGGTTTTAGTGCAGAATTCTATCAGACTTTCAAAGAAGAGCTAACACCAATACTCAAATTATTCCACAGAATATAATCAGAAGGAACATTGCTAAATACTTTTTATGAGGCTACAGTTACCCTGATACCCAAACCATGCAAAACACCACAAAGAAAGAGAATTATAGTCCAATCTACTTCATGAACATATATACAAAAATACTTAATAAAATACTTGCAAACCAAACCAAGAACACATGAACAAGATCATCATGACCAAATAGCTTTCATCCCAGTCATGCAGGGATAATTCAACAGATAAAAATTTGTCAATGAAATCTACCATGTAAACAAACTGAAAGAAAAAAAAAAAGAACATGATCATGTCCTTTGATGCTAAACAAGCCTTTGACAAAATCCAGCACCCCTTCATGATGAAAGTCTTGGAGAGATCAACATAAACATAATGAAAGTAACATACAGCAAGTTAATTGCCAACATCAAATTAAATGGAGAGAATTCAAAACAGTTCCACCAAAATCTGGTCAGAGACAAGGGTGTCAACTCTTTCTCTACTTATTCAATATAGTTCGTGAAGTTCTAGCTAGAGCTATAAGACAACTAAATGAGCCCATGGAGATATAATTTAGAAAGGAAGAATTCAAAGTATCATTATAAAAGATGATATAATAGTGTATATAAGTGACACCAAAACTCTACCAGGGAAGTCCTACCACTAATAAACATCTTCAGTCAAGTGGCTGGATACAAGATTTTAAAAAAGTCAGTAGTCTTCCTGTATACAAATGATACATGAGCTGAGAAAGAAATCAGAAAATCAAAACACCTTACAATAGCCTCAAATAATATAAAATATCTTGGGGATAACTCTACCCAAAACCTATATGACAAGAAGTTCAAGTCTTTGAAGAAAGAAATTGAAGAAGATAACAGAAGATCAAAAAATATCCCATACTCATGGATTGGTAGGATTAACATAGTAAAAGTGGGCATGTTACCAAAAACAGTCTACAGATTCAATTCATCTCCCATTAAAATCCCAAAACAATCCTTTACAGACTTTGAAAGAACAATACTCAACTTCATATGCAAAAACAACAACAAAAAACCCAGTATAGCTCATACAGTTCTGTACAATAAAAGAACTTATGGAGGTATTACCATAATTACCCTGATTTCAAGCTCTATTACCATGCTAAACTAATAAAAGCTGGATAGTATTGACATAAAAAGAGACAAGTGGATCAATCAAATCTAATAGAAGATCCAGAAGTAAACATATACATCTATGGATATCTGATTTTGCTAAGGAAGCCAAAATTATACAATGGAAAAAAAAGAAAGCCTGTGCAACAAATGGTGCTGGCTGAACTGGATGTCAGCATGTAGAAGAATGCAAATTGATCCGTGTTTATCACTCCACACAAAACTCAAGTCCAAGTGGATCAAAGACCTCAAAATAGATCTGGATATACTGAACTTGATACAAGAGAAAGTGGGAAATAATCTGGAATGCGTTGGCGTAGGACACAACTTCCTGAACAGAATACCAATAGCACAGGCACTAAGATCACCAATTAATAAATGCTACCTAATGAAATTGAGAAGTTTCTCTAAGGCAAAAACATACTGTGACTAGGACAAAATAGGAGAATACAGAATGGGAAAAGATCTTCACCAACCTCACATCTGACAAAGGGCTGAGCTCCAAAATATATAAAGAATTTAAGAAAGTACATATCAACAAACCAAATAATCCAATTAAAAATGAGGTACAGATCTAAATGGAACTCTCAACAGAAGAATATCAAATGGTTGCGAAATACTTAAAGAAATGCCAATACCCATAGCCATCAGGGGACTGCAAATTAAAGCAACTCAGATTCCATCTTATACCTATCAGAACAGTTAAGATCAAAAATACAAGTGACAGTTCATGCTGGAGGTAATGTGAAAGGGGAACACCCTATTCATGGTGGGAGTGCCAACTTGTACAGCCACTCTGGAAGTCAGTGTGGCAGTTTCTTAGAAAACTGGGAATCAAACAACTCTAAGACCCAGCTATACTGCTCTTGGAATATACCCAAAGGATGCTCAATCATACCACAAAGACACTTGATCGAATATGTTCATAGAAGCTTTATTTTTAACAGCCAGATCCTGGAATGACCTAGATGTTCCCAGCAAAGGAATAGATAAGGAAAATGTGGTAAGTTTACAGAATTGAGTATTACTCAGCTGTTTAAAAACAAGGACACCAGGTAATTCGAAGACAAATAGATTGAACTAGAAAAAAAATCATCCTGAGTGAGGTAACCCAGACAAAGAAAGATAAACATGGTGTGTACTCATAAGTGGATATTAGCTGTAAAATAAAGGATAACTATGCTGCAATCCACAGACCCAGGGAGACTAGGTAACAAGGAGGGTTTATTGGGGAAACCCAAATCTCCCTAGAAAGGGGAAATAGAATAAATACTATGAGTTGACTAAGGGCAGGTGGGGATGGGAACATGAGTAATCAGTTTGGGGGAAAGACATGGAGGGAGAGAGAACTGAAAGAGACTGGTGGAAAGGCAGGTATTTGGGGGTCCAGTAAAACAAAACAAAACAAAACAAAACAAAACAAAAACTGGCACATGGAAATCTACCAGGAATCTACAAGGATGACTCCAGGTAAAACTCCTAGCAATATCCACTAAGTAGCCTGAACTGGATGTCTAGTGTGAACAGACCAATTGCCATCAGAGAGGTGTCATCCAGCAAATGAAGGAGGCAGGTGCAGAGACCCACAGCCAAACATTAGGTGGAATTTGGAAATCCTGCTGAGGAGGAGTAAGGAATGTAGGAACCAGAAGGGGTCAAGGTCACCACAGAAAGGCTCACACAATCAGCTAACCCTGGGCTCATAGGTAGCTTGCATGACCTACTTGGCATATATGTTACAGTTGTGTTGCTTGGTTCTCTTGGGGGACTTCTAACAGCAGGAACTGGAGATGTCTCTTTCTCTTTTACTGGCTTGTGGGACCCTACTCCTATTGCTAGGTCACCTTACCCAGCCTTAAAACGTGGGGAGTTCTTACTGCCACTTGATATGCTGTGCTTTATTGATATTCATGGGAGGCCTGCCCTTTCCTGGATTAAGACAGAAGAGGAGGCTTTGGAGGGTGGAGGTGGGAAGGAGAAGGGGTAGAGGCACTGGGAGGGGACGATGGGGGGGAGGCTGCTGCCAGGTTGTAAAACAAATAGATGAATAAAAAAATGCAATTAAATAAAACCAAAAAAGAAAAATATTTGGAAAATTATATATATGTATGTATTTACAGATTTTCTTTGAAAATCTATACCCAAATGAGGATCTAATTGGAAATTTATATGCTTCAGGCAAAATCTCAGCTCCTATAGCAGACTGCTCTCTCTAACATCTGTTCCTGCCTTAATGTGAGATTTAAAGGCACCAGCCTTGAGGCCAGGAGAACTTGGATACCTCCTTCTCTCTTCTCTTCTCTTTCCTCCCTTCCTCTCTTCTCCCCCTCCCCTCCCTCTCTTTCCTCATGTTCCCTCATTCTCTCTCTCTCTCTCTCTCTCTCTCTCTCTCTCTCTCTCTCTCTCTCTCTGTCTCTCTCTTTCTCCATGCACTTATTTGTTAGTGTTTCATCTGCAGTGCCAAGACACATCCCCTGACTCCTCCACTTCTTCCCCTGACACCCACTCCCCCACCCTACCCTAGGCCAAAGTAAATTGCAACAATATTAGACATTTCAGTTGGAGCACTATTTTCTATTTGTTTAGGTCAAGACTGTCACATAGTGACTTCCATGCAGAGACAGGCAAAGAGGCAATACTGCTTACAAATAAGACAAGGTTTTTTAGCTTCAGAGTAATGGTCATATAGAAACTATAAAAGTATAAATAAATATTTTAATACCGAAAGTAGAAGGAAGAGGAAATGAAGGATTGTGTTTTAGAATTCAGCGTGTGTCTGGAAATGATGAGGGAGAAGGGATTTCTTTCATAGGTTCCCTGGATTGAAACCAGAATATTTCGTATTATAATCAACTCCAGTTGTCCTGTTTCTGAATGTTTCCTTTATGTTATCAAATCCAATTCTGTGTTATCAAAAAACATTCCAGAATCTATGTCCTTCCCAAAGGGGACATTTCAGTGTAATAGAATATTTGTATTATCTGTAAATATTATAATTTCCTAGCATAGAAATGAGAGGGACTTTCATGAGATATTTACCTTATTATATTTACATATCAAAACAGAACAATGATGCTATCATTGCACATTTCCTTTCTTAAACATGTATCTATTCCCATCCCAAACCTGTTTAATGGAATGGTATTTACTCCATTTCTCCTCTTCATGGCTGCCAGATTTTCATTTAACTTATACTACATTTTTTCTTAAATTAATAAAATTATCCTAAACTATACTATATTTTCTCTTATATTAACAAAATTGTACTTTAGCATAATACAATAAAAGAAAAAATATAGTTTCTAAGAAATAAAGTAGAAAAAATATAGAAAATTATTTTGTGATATTTTGTTTGTGTCCTGACAAATAAACCTTGCCTGGAGACCTGAGGGTGGATCTAGCCACTAGATAACCATAGAGGCCAGGCAGTGGTGGCACATACCTTTAAACCCAGCACTTGGAAGGAGGAAGCAAAAATATCAGGAGTTTAAAGCTACATGAGATTGAAGCAGTCTGAAAAGGAAACAGTGTTCGGTGGTGGTGGCGCACACCTTTAATCCCAGTACTAGGGAAGTGGAGACAGACATATAAGGTGGGTGGAGACAGGATCTCAGCTTCCCATTTTCTCTGAGGATCTGTAGAGGTAAGAATTTTCTAGTGGCTGCTGCTCTGCTTCTGTAATCTTTCAGTTTTCACCTTCAATATCTGACTCTGGGTTTTTATTGTTAAGACTAATTAGGGTCAAGCTTCAGAAGACCTTGGGTTTGACAATGACTTTTTAAATACACTATCAGAGACATTATTCATAAATGGATAACCAAACCATGGTAAGGAAGATACCACACATTTGGTTGCAACATGCAGAGAAATCAAATTGAAACAAGCTGGAAACTTCCCTCTTTACTAGCTTTTAAAATGTCACAGGGTCTGTTTTACATTTTTTTTTTTTTTTAACTAATGATGGCTGATGGTGAACACAGAGACTCTTGGCTACTCAGGATGTTGAGAAAAAGAGTTGATAGTGGTAGGCTTGTCTCTAAAACAAACATTTATACTATCCCTCTTATACTCATGGAATATTGTTAGAAAAAGTTGGCAATGTATGTAAGATCCATAAGATGGCTATAGTTGTGAAGGATTAATAAAAAGTCAACTTCTAGAATCTATGTAGCGTGAAGCATGAAAGGCTATAAAAAGCCACATTATAGAATCTATATAATCATTAAAATCATAAACTGACAAAAATATGACTGTATAATTTAAGTCCATAGAACCCTGGTTCTATAAACAATCAGTCATAGACATGTTCAAGAAAGAGAGGTCATATGGTCTTATCATCTACTAATGAATTATAGATTATTAATAGATTCTTGAAGAGGAGTAATGATTGTCTTCAGCTGGCACCCACTGATAAGCCCACAAGGCTCTAAAACCCATAGCTACACAGACAGCCCTAGTTAAACTCAGTGGGTCACAAAACAAAAAATAGATGTGAACATGTTAGATTCATAGAGTGGAGCAGGCATGGATGGGGAGGTAGACAAATGGGAGAGTGGGAGGCAGGGAGAAAGAAGAGTGAGTAGTCAGTATGCCTCCTTCTGTACATGTGGAAAACTGTTTAAGAAAAAATCTTATTTCAAAAGGTATAAATATCTGTGCCAGAATGCAACAATAAGGCACAAAGTGGAATAAAACATTAAAACAGGCCAGTATGGTAAAGAACTGCATTTAAAACATATGAAGAACTGTTAAGAATTAAAATCTCCAATGGTTAAAAATGGGGCAAATACCTTAGTTCATGTTTTAAAGAAGATGCTATATAGAAAATAAATAATCATTTGAAAAATATCCTACATTATATATTTTCAGGGACGTGCAAATTGAAACATAGGGGAACAACCATATACCTATCATGAACACCAGAAGCAGGTGAAGGTGTGAAGCAACAGAACTTTACATCATTACTGGCAGGAATGCAAAGTTGAAAAACCACTTTGAGGGAAGAGTTTGGAGTAATGAAGGGCAAGGGTTGAGGGAAAGAGAGCTTAGGGGAGCAGGAGATCCCAGCTGGATCAAGAACAGAAAGGGAGAACAAGGAATAACAGACCATGATAAATGAAGACCACATGAGAACAGGAATAGGCAGAGTGCTAGAGAGGTCCCCAGAAATCCACAATGATACATCCTCTGTAGACTGCTGGCAAAGGTCGAGAGAAAGCCTGATCTGACCTAGTTTGGCTGTCAGATGTCCAAACACCCTAACAGTCAAGCTGGAACTCTCATCCAATAACTGATGGAAGTGGATGCAGGGATCCTCAGCCATGCCCCTGGTGGAGGTCCATGTGTCCAATTATCGAGAAATAGGAGGGACTGTAAGAGCATGAATTGTTGAGCCCAAGACTGGAAAAAGCACAGGGACAAATAGCCAAATGAATGGAAGCACATGAATTATGAACCAAAGGCTGTGGATCCCCCAGGTGGATCAGGCCCTCTGGATAAGTGAGACAATTAAATAGCTTGAACTGTTTGGGAGGCACCCTGGCAGTGGGACCGGGACCTGTCCTTAGTACATGAGCTGGCTGTTTGGAAACTTGGGCTGACACAGGGACACTTTGCTCAGCCTGGAAGGAGGGGACTGGACCTGCTTGTACTGAATCCACCAGCTTTAAATGAATCCCCAGGGGAGTCTTGGCCCTGGAGGAGATGGGAATGGAGGGGAGGGGATGGGGGGAAGGTGGGGGTGGGGGTGGGAGGGGGTGGACAGAGGAACCCATGGCTGATGTGTAAAATTAAAACACAAATATAATAATAATCAAAATATGATTATAATGATGTAAAGAAAAAAGAAAGCATTGGAAAAGGTCAGTTTGGAGAAGTTTTGCAAGACAAATGGTGGGGAGAAATTGCTGTGAAGATATTCTCTTCTAGGGAAGAATGTTTATGGTTCTGAGAGACAGACATTTATCAGACTGATTGCTCCAAACCACAGAGGAGGCAAAAAAAAAAAAAAATTCTGCAGGGAACTATGACCATGCCTAACAGCAACTTTGAAATCTTCAAAAGGATGGTGGGACCCTACAACAATGATTCTACATCGACTCTGGTAAAGCCATTAAGCTGATTAACACCACAGAAAGATCAACTTTGGACTACAAACTGCACGGCACAGTTTCAAGATGGCTAGCTGAGATGATCCAGATTCACAGACAACTCGAGCAAGGACTTGAGACAAGCCCTACATTTTCCCATTATGCAGAGACTGGACAACAAATGATACAGCTACCTCTCAGAGGACTTGACAATTAACCAAAAAAAAATCTTTTCATTATTCCCTAAAGATGTCTTCACCCCCAGAAAGCAGGAAGTAATTTTAAGAAAATGATGCCCACATTCCCAAGAGGTAGAATGGGTGGTTTTTGGTCATTCATTGGATTATGGTTAATTGCCATTGTTTATGATGGTTGGTTACAAGTTGTTAATTTATTGGTTATAAAAGCTAAACAAAGGAGATTAGATTCAGTGTTCTTGTTTAAAAAAAGAAGAAAAAGAAAAAAGAGGATATAGAAAAGGGTAGATCATTGAATCTGTTCTGAAAAAGGGAAGATACAGAAATAAAATGAAAGGTAGATTTTTGGATCTACTCAGAAAAAAAGGGAATGTGAACATGATAAGATAAAAAGAAAGATGATTGAATCTACTTTTAAAAAGGAACTACTTGTTTTAAGTAGGATAAGTAATGAAAATTTTTATCTGAATTTGTCAAATGTTAATGAACTGGACATTATTGTATATTAACGGAGTTTTTGTCTGAATCTGTCAAATGTGAATAAGCTAGACATTGTTAATGTAATTCTTGACTGTATATATTATATATACTTATTGGGTATAGTTTTTCTTGTATTAGTTATAAGCCTTTTTAAAATTTTAGACAAAAAAGGGGAAATGTGGTGATATTATGTTCCCCAATATATTGTGCACCCTAATAAACTTATCTGGGGTCAGAACAAAAAAAAAAGGAAGTTCCTTTCAAACTAAACCTATGCCAATGGATTGGAAAACTTGTGTTGACACAACAACTGAACTATTCAGAAAATGTTTATTCATAATCACAATATTCAGGAACAAACTCAATAGATGAAGGGAAATATGAGGTTTCAGAGATGCAATGAATTCTAGTCCACCCTAGATAACAATGGGATGACACATACAGAAAATATACTGAATTAGACTGACCTTGAACTCAGAGATTCACCTGCCTCTGCAAAGCTAGCACAAGGCCCTGAGCTCAGTCCTCGGCTCCAGGGTAGGGGTGGAGATATACTGAGTAAAATATTAAGTAAACGGCGATATGAAAAATATACACTGTTTTTATCCTATGACATACAGGCAAGAGTAAAATTATGGCAATATAAAAGAATCAGTGGTTTCAGGGTTATCAGGTATGAATAGGCAGAACAGAGAGCTTTATGGCTATGTTCTGTGGTTCTCTATTGATGGCTACATGTCAGTGTATACTTTGGCAAATTTATAGAATACACAACAAGGCTGTATTCTCCCATACCCCATAGATTTTGGATAATGATATGTCAATGTCAGTTCATTAATGTCAGTTTATGAATGACACAGATGTGAGGTGAGAGCTGATAATGAGAGTCTATTGCAGGTGGCATAAGAAAAGGTCATTTTTTTTTTGAGGGAAGGGGATAGGGAAAAGGTGGGGGAGGGAGGGGGGAGGACAGGAGAATCTATGGCTGATGTGTAAAATTGAAACACTAATATAATAAATAACAAAAATAAATAAATAAATAAATAAATAAATGGAAAAAAAAGGAAATGTCATATTGCACTTCATACGTCAACAGAACCCAAGTTGTTCTGATAATTGAAGGTATAAAAAGAAAGACTCTAGTCAGTGTCCAGTTGGGTAAGTAACTTTTCTAAACTATCTATTTTGGATTCTGTTGCATTGATTACAACATGTTTGTTCTACTATTTTTTTGCATGTTTTTGTCTAATTATTTTGAGATTTTAAGTGATGCTAACTGAATGGGTCTTGTTTTCACTGTAATAAAATGCATTCTTAAATATTCTCCCTCATTGCCACAACTGAATTTTACTTTTGAATTCATTACTGTCCAAATAGTACTCAATTAACTAATATTTCTTATCATATTTCACTAAAAGCATTGCTTTAACTGTCTTACATTTGTTCCCCTGTACTTGTTAGCAGAGGTTAGCTTATGTTTAGCTTACAGTGTTTCATGGTTGTCTGTAATGGTACTTATGTCAGAGACCACTGAGCCTGGTTGTTCCCTCCTGGCATCTGCTGCATTACCAACATGAATAAATATAATACCATACACAGATTACAGTTTGAAGAAGAGAATACAGTAGAAAATAAATAATGTAAAAGAAGTTACAATGCCTTTCTGTGCATGATGTAATTGTAAGCTACAGTTAAATTTCTATTTATAATAATACCAATTCCATTTTCTTGGCAATGCAATGAGGAATGTCAAATATGACCATTGTAAGTGCCATGGAGGTTCATGAGAGAGTATTTATGTAGAATTACATAATATCCTGAAATGATCATGCTTTTCTCAATGCATTTATTATCCCCAAAAGACATACGAACTTGACTGGGCTTATAAATTATAGAAGCATAAGAGGAAAATGGCTCTGAGGAACAGGGCAGTGCCGGTTCAGGAAGTCCCTGCTCTGCTCTCAGATATAAACCTCCAAAAAAGCTAGTGCCATAAGAAAATGGAATTACTTTTATTCAAGTATTTTTCTTCTTGATCATGGAATGGTATTTCTTCCAATGAATCCAAACACTCTCATAGGATGATTAAATAACAGAATCAAAAATTTCCTAATCAGATGAAATTTGTGGTTCTGTACATGAATTCAAGAAAAGAAAGCCAGGAGCCATACTGAGGAGGGCAAGGCAGCCTGGATCCCACCCTACCTTCTCTCCTTCCCTTCTGCCCACAGCTGAAATGGAAGCTGCAGTCAGACAGTCAATACAGAAAAAAAAGAAGGAAGCAATGCATTTGATGCCCAGTCACAGAGGCTGAATGTTCACAGCATTAAAGTCAATGAGTCAGTAGACCTACATATTTAGGTATTTTTACTATATGAGGATTCAAATATTTGTGAATGAGGTTCTTATTCTGTTTCTGCATAGGCGTGGACTTTTCATGATTTCTGAGAGTTGTGTGTATACGCTGTGGTTACGTAATAGGAAAACTGCAACATTTTCAATTAAAATAGTCTTGTTCCCTTGTTTTTGGAAAGAATGCCTTGTGGACTGTTAAAATACATATATAATTTATTACATAGACAGAGTTGTTTAGAGTTAAAACTCTAAGGCCTAACTCATATTTAACCTGGACATGGAAGTTTTCTATCATTTACTTTGCAGGTATTTAAAAAAAAAATGGTAGCAGAATCTTACTATGTAGCTGAGAAAACATTATACCTATCAGGCTGGTCTTGAAGTTGTACTGATATCCCTCCCTCTCTGTGCTTACTACATGTGGTAATTGTGGACATATGTAACCATACAAAATTGAAAATAAGTATTATTTTAGGAAGTATTTTGGGCAAGCTAAAAAATATAGTAGTTAGTATGCTTTGGAGTTAGGATAATAAGCTTTTCATATTAGTGAGCCTATTTCAGTTAATAGGATTTGTAGTTCTTTTTGCCTTTCCTATTTTGTGTTACTATTTTGTAATATTTGGAAATTATTACTAAATGTTTTATCATGACTTCATATTGTTGATAGTGTAAGAATAAAATAGATCCCTTGTAAGTAATGAGTTACCAATTTTCCTATCTTGATGGAAAGCATAAGTTTCTTATTTTTTCCATATCCAATTGCAATTTAAGTCCTCTGGAAATTATATTCATTAGCTTTTAAAATTTTCATAAATAATTTTTATTTCCAGAGATATATAAATAATTAGGGCTATGGTTTTCTATATGGGTTTGATATATTTTCAGACATGTAGATACAAATTCATATATGAATTTAATGTGTAATTGAAAAATTGAATACAAAAGTGTTTGTAATGGGTTGGGGATTAGGCTCAGTGGTAGAGCACTTGCCTAGCAAGCGCAAGGCCCTGGATTCAATCCTCAGCTCAAAAAAAAGGTGTTTGTAATTATTAGTCCTAACTTTTCTCTAAGGGAAAATAAAGTATTTCAAACCAATTCATTTAAAAGGTTTAAATAGTCTCAGTTAAAGTTTTTAGACATATTTTTACTCAAGTTATGGTTTTATTATTAGAAAAAATAAACTGTATTTCATGTATTACTCATTAAATCAATGAAGTATTCCATTGCTCACCTCTGTAAATTGAAAAGCTATCAAGGATGAATAATTATTCTGTTTTTTTTTCCACTACCAGCTGTTTGACTCTCATTTGTGTTATTCTCTTAATGGTTACCCTAGAGATTACAGGGTGCATCCTTGACTTATTACAGTCTACACTAAATTAGTTCTTTAAATACTTTCTTACAATAAGTACTTCACAGGCATTTAAGTATATGCTAGCTTTGTACTTCCCTCATGTATTTCATATATTGTAAACTCACAATCATATCATTGTTATTTTAATTTAGTTGTTCATTTTTGTGGTGCCAGATTTTAAACTTAAGGTCTTGAGCCTGGTAGGTACCAAATGACTCTCCCACTGAACTGTGCACAAAAATCCTACTACTGTTATTTGAAAATCAAGCTTATTTAGTTGAAGATATCTTATCCATTTATTGTTCATTTCTTTCCATTGACTCTTGACTTCCATTTATTGTTCTTTTCTTTTCACGTGAATACTATCTATGACATAATATGACCACTGAATGTTAATTAATAGAGACTAAATTGGTCTGAAAATATCCTTATAATTCTCTCATTTTGAAGAATTTTGAATTAGCGATAGGAGTCTAGAGAAGAAGGGATTTGGTTATCATTTTTATCCAACATTCTAAAGAAGCCATGTCATAATTTGGCTTTTATGATGTACTATTGAAAAGTTAGTCATCAATGTAATGTTATTTCTTAAAGATTTTTTAAAATCTTTGCTACATCTTTCATGTTTTTATTTGAAGTTTACTAGGATGTGGCAAAATATGTAAATCTTTGGGGTTTTTTTCTTAGAGTTCAATGAATGTAGGAAAGGAAATTTTTGGGAAGTTGATAGAAGTTGGTAGGAAAGGAGATAGGATGCATCTAGAGAGTAAAAGAAGTAAGAATGCATTACATACATGCATGTAATTGTCAAAGATCACTTTAATTTAAAACTGTCAAAGATCAGTTTAATTTAAATAAATAAAAGCAACATCAGATATTAATTCTTGATGCTCACATATTAGCATCTTACTGTGTAGCTTTTACTAATTCACATACAAATATTGTATTAATATATAGCAGAGTTAATGAGTTCTACTCTTGTATATAACCATAAGTTTTAGTTGTGTATACTTAATCATAGGAATTTTGTGGCTGTATTTATTTTATGTCTTTCAGAAAGATAAAAATGAAGTTTAATAAATCTGGTAAAACTCTGCTGTAGTTATTAATAAAACCTTATCTTTGGATTTGAAAAAAAATAGACGGAATGCAGCCTTATAGTCCTAAAAAATAAAACAAAGCAGCAATTTTTCCCTTAATAAGGCTCTATTCTTAGGCCAGAAAGTACACATGCTGAGGAGTAAATTAACTGTTATTATCATTACTCTGACCCTATTATTTAAAATTAGGTCACAACATTATCAAAGTTACCTAAATTGAATCACTTTAAATGGATCACATGCTTCTCCTAAGTTTCATTTTTTTTTTTTTGCAAAAACACTAATAATGTTTTTTATAATGATTACAGTAGGGTCCATTTTCACAATATATAAGAGTTCTTCTTTCTCTGTATTCTCACCATCATTTGTTATTTTTCCATTTTTGTTAATAGCTATTCTAAGTATAAAGAAACAGTAACATGATGTTGTTTTAATTTGCATTTCACCCAATGATTAGTAACATTTTAATAGGTTTTTATGTCTTGGCCATTTCTGTTCTCTCTTTAGAGAAGTATCCTTTTGAACTTTTAGGATATTTAGAAGCATCTATAGTGTTGAAATGTTTTACTATCCAAGCAGTGAACAGACTTAGCACATCTCATCAAACTATAATATTTGGCTTTTTCAGAGTACCTGGGTTCTATTCCCAGCATCTACCATGTAACTCTTTCTAATACAGCATTATAACAATCAGGGCATCCTTATATTGGCATTAAAAGAGAACACAAAACAATGGAAATGGCCAGATAACCCACAGAAACCCCTGAAGCTCACAGATAATTGATTTCTTATTAATTTATGTTCCTTGTAAAATAAGTTTTTATAACATTTCTATGCTTACATATAATGTAATTGGTTCATTCTATCTTTGATTTCATGTCACTCTTTGATACATTTTCATTAACCTTCTTGTTTCTCCCTCAAAATCTTCCAGAGTCCCCTCTCCCAAAATCCTTCCATGTTTTTCATTCTCAAATTGATATCCTATTTTTTATTATTGATAAATAATTATTTGTGTGTATAAGTGTGTACAAATATATAAATTCTATCTGGTGAATCTGTTTTGCTGTCTGGGTCTATATGCTTTCAGGGATTAATACTATGTACTGGATAACTAACTACTGGGCTCATCTCCTCACGACAGTCATTTTTATTTTTTCTTGTTAGGAGCATCATCAGTGCAAGTGACATAACTTCTTTTGATATATAGGTGAGTCTTTGTATAGTCCACCTTAAATCCTAACACTTGGGAGGCAAAGATAGGTAAATCTCTGTGAGTTCAAGGGCAACCTGGTCTACATAGCAATTTCCAAGCCAGACAATGCTACATACTGAGAAGATCCTGTCTACACACACACACACACACACACACACACACACACACACACACACACACACACATGTACATATGTATTGTCTGTGATTTTAAGTAAACCCAACATACTGTAATTCCTTGATAGTTTATGAAACAATTCCAGTGTCACTTGTTTCTCCTCCATCCTTCTATTTCAACATTGACTTCTTTCTCTCCTCCCTAGTTAGAACCCCTTTTTCCATTTCCTACCTCATATCACCTATATCTTACTATTCTTCTCCTAAGACCCTCTCCCCTTCTGTGATTCCTTTTTACTTTCCTGATTTTTGTAGTTACTCCTTGTAATATACTCACATGTGAAGATTTGGAGCTAGGAACTTCAGATGAGAGAGAACATAAATTGTCTGTCTATCTGGGTCTGGGTTACCTCCCTCAATGTAATGTTTTCTAGATTCTTCTGTTTAGAAATTTGTCATTTCATCTTTCTTTCTTTCTTTCTTTCTTTCTTTCTTTCTTTCTTTCTTTCTTTCTTTCTTTTTCTTTTCTATTTTTTTTTTTTGAGACAGGGTTTCACTGTGTAGTTTTGCACCTTTCCTGGAACTCACTTTGTAGACCAGGCTGCCCTCGAACTCACAGAGATCCGCCTGCCTCTGCCTCCCGAATGCTCCCAGCTTTTTGTTGTTGTTGTTTTGTTGTTGTTGTTGTTTTGTTTTGTTTAGCTGAGAATTGAACCCAGGGCCTTGTGCTTGCTAGGCAAGCACTCTACCACTGAGCTAAATCCCCAACTCATGTTTCTTTATAGTTGAACAATATCTTATTGTTTATATGCACCATGGTTTACTATCCGCTAATTTTTGAAAGGCATTTAGGTTGATTCCACTTCCAGAGTATTATGTATACAGAATCAATTAAAATTGTTGACCAAGTGTTTGAAAGGTAAGATGTCAGTTCCTTGTCGAATACATCAAGGAGTGGTGTCACTGGTAGTTATATAAAAGATTCATTTTTATTTTTTTGAGGATGATCTATGTTGATTTCCAGAGTAGTTGATTCAATTTGCATTCCATCCACAGTGAATGTGGGTTCCTCTTTCTCAACAACCTCTCTAGCATTTTTTGTTAGTCACTTTGTTGACTTTATACATTCTTCCTGAGGTAGGATGGAACCCAAAAGAAGTTTAATTTGTATTTCCCTGAGTTCTAAACATGATGAGCAATTTCTTAAATGTAGCAACCTAGAAATGACTGCATAAATAAGACTGGAACAGTGTCAATATCAGTAGACATGCTTATGCAGAAGAGAAAAATCTTATGAGGCACCATTCATACTGAGGATATGAACTCAGTAAGTGGTTATCCAATAAACAGTGATCATCCCTGAAACCATATATACAAACAGATTCAGTAGATTGAAATTATATATTCATGCATACTTAGACACACAAAAATGTAACTATAATAAATAAAAATAGGATATCAATTTGAGAGTGATGCCTTATGGCAAGTCTACATTTAGTTCATTCAGAAACCTCCATATATATTTATATAGTGGATAGAAGGAATTTCATCCCCACCAATAGCCGGTAAAATTTTAGTTTCCCCCACATTTTTGCCAGAATTTACTATTTTGTCATTTTGTATTTTATTTTTTTATTTTTTGCATAGAAATTATAAATTTGCTATATTATATTATCTTTTATGTATTTTATTTAATGTTAATAACTCATACAATGTCTTTGGGTCTAAATCATCTGATTCCCTCCAGCTCTTCCTCATCCTTCCCTACTTTTCCTACAAACTTTATGCTCCTTCTTGCCCTCTCAGTCTTTCTCTCTCTCTCAGTCTCTTTCTCTCTCACTGAAACTAAGAAAACAAGATAACAGCCTGTGATCTCAGTTTCTATAAAAACACATAATTGTTCTTGGAATGTGACTTTGTGCCCCTTCCATGTACAGCAGGTAAGAGTGAGATTACTAGATTATTTATTACAACTGGCCACTGATATTTGTTTTTATGCCTTTATGGAATTACATGCTTTTGCCGGGTACAGCCTGTCTTAGTGATTAAACACTTCACTCATGTAACTCTTCTTAACCTTCAGAGTATTAATTGTCTTTAGTCTCTGAGTAAAATTGACTATTGCACGAAATTTTTGTTAGACTCCATTCTCCTAGGTTTCATCATCTTTAAAGCAGTGCACAATTGGAAGTGAGGCAGGGATATGAAGTTGGCAATGACATGAGGGAGTGGGTACCCTCATAGAAGATGAGTTAGAATAATGCAACTGAAACCAGGGAAGGCTTTGCCTTATGCCAAGCGTGTGCACCAATTTTTAAAGAAAGTAAGAACACAAGTTTTATCATAATTAACTTATATTTAAAGTTAGGAAATAACTTTAGGTTATTTCCAAATTGTTTATGATTATAATCCCTGACATTCAGAAGAAGGAACTTTAGAGGAAGATGTATAAGACAAAGTCCAAAAGAATACTGAAAAGGCATATAAACAAGGAGAAAACATCCCTGTTGAATATCTGGTCACATAGGCATTAATTATTAAAATGCTTAAGGAAGATAAAAAGGATATTAATTACAAGGAAAAGATGGCTAATTTCTTGAATTAGTACAAACAGGATGATCAACCCTTAAACTTGTTTTTAAAAAGCAAAAAAGATTTTCGTGATTCTGGAAAAATAAAAAGTAAAACCAGCAGCAGAGACAACTATGCTGCTCTGTACTTATTCTGCTCTCTTCCTGGAGCCTCCTTTATAGACACATCCTGTGGTGCCTGAAGATGATCCTGAAACATAAGGTGAATGAAAGGACTCTGGCCAGCATGGGCCTGGCAAATAGGGCTCTGGCAGGCCCTGCCCTTCTTCCTATTCTCTCTGTCTTTCTTAAAAATGCTTAGATTACCTTCTCAAAGCTAGCCCCAAGTCTATTCCCTTATTTGGCTACTTCTTCCTCTTGAGGACAACTACAAAGTTCCAACTATCAAAGTATGAAAAAATAATCAAAAGCCCCCTTTGGCTCTCCTAAAAACCATGTCCAATTAAAATTAAATCTCTCATCCTAACACGGGATTGCTCCTTTTTCCTTCATAAATTTCAATTTTCCTATGGGCCGTATCTGTCTCCTGCCTATCCTTGCCTCCTTTCTCATGTTCCCTTTCCCCATCTCCCTTGTCTTCTACCTCCTGTCTTTGTCTCTTATTCCCTGCCCCACTCCTTCTCCCATCCCTCTGTGGCAAATAAAACTCCTTTGTATTGAGAGCTTGGTCTTGGGATGAACTGAGCAGATATTTTTCTTTTCATTGTAAGAGTTTGATAAACAATCTAATATTAAATTCTTCCACTTCTTGATTAGGATCTATGAAAGCCTATGAAAATCTGAACTTTGCAACCTATGAAAGTTAGGGCATGGCAGGAAAAAGGAATTTGTTTATGCCTAATTATGCACTAACCAAAGTATTTAAAATTCTAGAAGGAAATCAACATTGCATTGTCCTTGCATATTATCTTGTGTTCTAAAATTCTATGAATTTTCAAATTTCATTCACAGATTGCTACAAAAGGGTAGTAAACCATTATCCAGCTGGTAAACAATAGGATTTTCTCATATGAATGGAATTTGTGATTCCAAAGATTCTCCAACTTTCTACTATTTCACAAGCAGATACAAGTAGAACTGGTTGTTTTGATTCATCTATTATAGTTAATTCATAAACCCTCAACTATCATTTCAGATTCTACTTAGGTTGTAGGATTATTTATAGCAATAGACTCACGTTTGTGCACACTCCAAGCTCCCTGGTTTTATTGCAGAAGTCTCTTATTCTTTGCATGTTGAATGGTTTTGTGTCTCTATATTAACCACTGTCTATTGCAAAAAGGATTCTCTGATGAGGATTGAGAGATGCACTAATATGTGGCTATAAAAGTAAAAATTTACAAGGCTGATTATTAATATGTCCATTTTTTACTACATTATCCCTTAGGACCTAGAACATAGTCAGCCATTATTTTTTGACCCAGTTAATTTGACAAGGTTTGTTTTCCATCTTGTAGAATGAACCTTAAATTTAACCACAAAATAGGGGTAACTAACACTAAAGATCTTAGAAAATACCATACAAACACTTACTATTGTAGAAATGTCATAATGTTTGGGATATAGGGGTGTTAAATGGCCATACTCTATAATAAGGGGGCATTGTCTCCCTGAGACACCTAGATATAGTATATAAAATAAAAAACTTAGTGTAGTTAGAGTTTTCCTGCCTGGCCCAGTCAGGACAAATCTCTCTTACCCGCCAGTCCCACAGTCGCTCAGACCCAACCAAGTAAACACACAGAAACTTATATTGCTTACAAACTGTAAGGCCATGGCAGGCTTCTTGTTATCTGCTTCTTCTCTCTTAAATTAACCCATTTCTGTTAGTCTATACTTTGCCACATGGCTTGTGGCTTACCAGTGTCTTTACATGTTGCTTTTCATGGCAGCGGCTGGCGGAGTCTCCCCAGCCTTCTACTTCCCAGAATTCTCTTATCTCTTGTCCCCCCTATACTTCCTGCCTGGCCACTGGCCAATCAGAACTTTATTTACACAGAGCGATATCCACAGCAACTTAGTGTTAGTGTATGAGCTAACTCTTCTAAGTTGTTTGAAGCAGCCTATTGTCATTACTCTTACCTATCATCTAGAACTTAATGGCAAGACTCAATTGTTGAAGACACAATATACCTGACCCATAAGACATGAAGAAATCAAGCTGTTGCCAATCATAAATCTTCACTTACTGGTTATATTTCACAGTTCTGGAAGACTGTATATATGCTGCTGAGATAGGAAAATCAATATTGTCCCTCTGATGTAAACTTGTGAACTATTGTTTGATTTCCTGATGATAGTCATTCTGACTGTGGTAAGATGGAGTTTCAATGTAGTTTTATATTTTTGGATAGGAAAGATGTTAATTTTTATCTATTTATTGGCCATTTATATTTATTCATTTCAAAGGTATGTATTTAGCTCACTTCACCATGTATTGAATGTGTTAATGTGTTCTTAATTTGGAGATTACATATACTCTGGATGGTAGTTTTCTTCTGGATGAAAAACTCATTACAATTTTCTATCATTTTATATGCTGCCTCTTTGTGTGCTTGATTCTTTTGAAAGCTTTAGATGGATGTAATATCATTCATAAATCCCTGAAGATATGTCTTGAGGTTTTGAATCCTTGTTCATAAAGTTATTGCTATGCCAATATCTTGAAGTACTTTCCCTGTGTATTTCTCTACTATTTTCAAATACTTTAGTATTACATTATTTATTATTCTAGGTGAGCGAGAAGGACCCAGTTCCTGTCTTCTATAGTTTGGTATCTAGTTTCTGATAACACTTGTTAAAAAGGCATTCTTTATAGATGGTTGTGAGCCACCATATGGTTGCTGGGAACTGAACTCAGGACCATTGGAGGAGCATACACTAGTGCTCTTAACCTCCAAGCCATTTCTCCAGCCCTTAAATGAGGTGTTTTTTTTGTTGTTGTTTGTTTTTTGTTGTTGTTGTTTTTGTTTTGTTTTGTTTTTTGTTTTTTCAAGACAGGGTTTCTCTGTGTAGCTTTGCACCTTTCCTAGAACTCACTTGGTAGACCAGGCTGGCCTTGAAATCACAGATAATAAATAAATAAATCTTTAAAAAAAAAAAGGCATTATTTTCTCCAGTGTGTGTTCTTGGTAACTTTGTTAAAAATGAGAAGGTGTCCCTACAATGTATTTATACGTTCTATTCAATTCCCATTGGTTTAAATATGGTTTTACAAATATGCTCTCTCAGAAACTTTTTCTATGATGTTTTTGTAAGTTGGGTATTATAATACATTGCAGATTACTTTTTTGGCTAAGGATGACTTTGACTTTGACCCTTTTTTGTTCTTGTTTTTCAATGTGGGGAGGCATTATGGTTCCTTGTGCATCTTAAGTTGTTTTGGTATTCCTGTGAAAAGGCCTTTTAATTGCTTTAAGAATTGTATGGATTTTCCACATAGCTTTCACTGATTTGGTCCTTATGGGAACAATTTCAATTCTACTAATCCACAAACACAGTAGATTTTTCTGTGTTTTATTGTTTTCTAAAGTTTCCTTCCTCAGTGTTTTATGTTTTTCATTATAGAGACTTTTAAAATATGTGGGTGAACTTATATCTGATTTTTTAAAACAAAGAATGTCAGAGTATAGTCTAAGGATGGAGTTATGCAAGCAGAATTCTGAGTGTGTGTGAGAAAACAAGACAAGAGTCTTGTTATCCCTGTTCAAACACATGGCCTTGTTCTTGGAATGTGCTTTTGTGCCGCTCCCAGGTACAGCCAATAGAACCAAGATTAGTGAGTTTACTTTAGATTATTAATCACAGCTGGCTATTGTTATTTATTATTATTATTATTATTATTATTATTATTATTATTATTATTTTAGTTTTTCAAGACAGGGTTTCTCTGCATTGCCTGGACAGTCCTGGAATTCTCTCTGTAGCTCAGGCTGACCTAGAACTCACAGAAATTCATGTGGTTTACAGTGTGAGTTCCCAGAGTGCTGGGATTAAAGGCCTGAGACATCACCACATATCTATTTATTATAACTGGCTACTGTTATTTGTTTATATGCCTCTATGGAAATACATCATTTTAAAAGTGCAGCCTACCCTTGTGATTATATACAGTTGGACTTAAGAGAAATTACTCAGGTGGTCTTTCTTCACCCTCAGAGTATAAATTGTCTGATGCTCTTAATGAAATTGTCTATTGCATAAACTTTTGTTTATTTTTAGGCTCCATTCTCCCAGGTTTCACCACCAATTAAAGAAGTAAAAAGGAGACCTTCTGGGTTTCTTCAGAAACTTCATTGTCACTATACAGAAATTCTAATAGTTTCCACATGTTTATTTTATATCCAGTGACTTTTCTAAAACTCTTTATGAACACAAAACTCTTTTGTCAGATTGTGGAGGTCTTTTAAGTGTAAGATCATATTCTTGTAGAAAGAGAAGTTAGCGCCTTTCTCACGTATAGCATTTTATTACTCCTCCTCCTCTCTCTCTTATTCTGGATAACTCAAGAAGAATAAGGACCAAGGAAAAACAAATACAATACCCCTGCTTTGTTGATTATTTCAGGTTGTCTCCATCCACCCAGTATTATGTTGATTTTCAGTTTGTCATTCATTGTCTTAACTTTTGTATCGTGCAATATTTCTCTTTCTTTTTGTTTTTAGAAGTTTGATTATTATTGTGGTTGAAAAATAATGTTGCCCAAGGTTCCCAAACAGCCAGCTCAAGCACTAAGGACAGGTCCTGGTCCCTCAGCCTGGGTGCCTCCCAAACAGTTCAAGCTATTCAATTGTCTCACTTATCCAGAGGGCCTGATCCAGCTGGGGGGCTCCACAGCCTTTGGTTCATAATTCATGTGCTTCCATTCGATTGGCTATTTGTCCCTGTGCCTCTTACACAGGGACACTTTGCTCAGCCTGGAAGGAGGGGACTGGACCTGCCTGTAATGAATCCCCAGGGGAGTCTTGGCCCTGGAGGAGATGGGAATGGAGGGGAGGGAATGGGACGGAAGGTGGGGGCGGCGACAGGAGGGGGGAGGACAGGGGAACCCATAGCTGATGTGTAAAATTAAAACACAAATATAATTAAAAATCAAAAAAAAAAAAAGAAAAATAATGTTGCCCCTACATTCACATATTTTAATATTTGATCATCGGGAACTGGCACTACTGAGAGGGATTGGCAGGTAAGACCTCAGAGTAGATGTGTCCTTGTTGGAGGAAGTATGTCACTGCGGTTGGGCTTTGAGTTTTCAGGAACCCAAGCCAGGTCCAGTGGCTGTATCTCTTCCTGATGTCTTCAGATCAAGATTGAGAACTCTCAGCTACTTCTCCAATACCATGTCTACCTGCATACTGCCATCTTTTCACAGCAGTAGAACACTGACCAAGACAGTTATGAAGTGCTGTTCAATTTGGAAAAAGGATGTTAGTGCAACTATTAAAATGACCACATGTTTTTTTTTCTTTATTGTATTTAGACTCCATATTTCATTAGTTATTTGTCACAAGTTGAAATAACCTTCCAGTTCTCTTTTGAAAACATCTTTGTTATTATGTATATTAAAGTTGGTGTACAAGGATTTCATTAAATATTGTTTTTTAGTTCTTTGAGAATTTTTTTCCGATGTGTTCTGATTATATTCAGTCTTCCCCAATTCCTTCCAGATTCCTCTCCCTTCTCAACTTGGCTCTATGACCTTCCATTATAGTATTGCAAACTTCCTAGGAGCCATCCCCTTTTAAAAAAACAAACAAACAAACCAAACAAAAACAAAAACAAAAACAAAAAAACCTGCCTCTTCCTTTCTCAGCAACTATCAGTTGGCAATAGCTCCCACTTAGAACTGAAGCCTCATCTTTTTTAACTCTTCTCACTGATAATTAATTGATTTGAGATGATCTTGTATGGGGCTTATGCCTGCTACTACAAACACTGTGAATTCACATATAGCTCCTCTGCTTTAGTCAGAGAATACTGTGTTCATTAATTATTACATCTGTCTCTATGATCTTTCTGCCAGCTCTAACACAATGACTGCTGAACTTTGGGATGAGGATATGTGACACAAAAGTTTCATTTAGAGTTTCACATTTCACAGTCTCTTATTCTCTGCAGCTTGGCCACTTGTAGATACTGAAAATAACTTTCTACTACAAACAGATGTAGCCAGAACTTTTCCTGTGTCCTGCCCAGTCTGCAGCTGCTCTTACTTAAGTAATCACACAGAGGCTTATATTAATTAAAACTGTTTGCCCATTAGCTCAGGCTAACTACTGACTAGGTCTCATATAAACTCAGCCTTTTCTGTTAATCTATATGTTGCCAGTTGTTCCATGGCTTTACCTGTGTGCCATTACATTCTGCTCCTTGGATGGCAGGATGGCATCTCCTGACTCAGTCTTCTTCTTCCCAGAATTCTCCTTGTCTGCTTACCCCACCTATACTTTCTTCCTAGCTATTGGCCAATCAGCATTTTATTAAACCAGTGTGCAAAAGCATTATCCCAAAGCAAACAGAAGCTTCTCAAGTAAGTGTTGATTGTAGTCAGAAGTTTCTCCAGTCCTGTCCAGACACACATCCAGCACCATGGTCTGGAGGAATCTATATTTTTTATCATATTTCTCCTCCTCACAAATTTGGCCAAATTTTCTCTACTCCCTAGCCACAATGCCATGCTTTTTCTTTCTATTATAAACAAAACCAAAACAAAACAGAAGACTAAATGACACCATTTCTACCTATAGTGACCAATCATTCTTTAGCATGAGGCTAGCCAGGAAGTAGATTTATATACACAGTGTTATTCCATCGTAGTAAATTTACTTTCTCCTCTTCAGTAAGAATCAATTGCAAATACCTTCTTGACTGGGGTAAAAATTTATTTCCCCCTGTCCTTCACTATTCTCTGATTTTTGCCTGGCTTGGTCTTCTGCAGACGTGGTGCATGCTGTCAAAATCATGGTGAGCTCATGTATGCCTGTTGTATTTTGTCTGTAAAATGCTATTTCCTGACATTCCCCCCTCTGCTTCTTACAGTATTTTTGCTCCTTTTCCACATAGATCCGTGAGCCTTGAGTGGAGGAGGATTTTAAAGGCATCTCATTCAAGGATGCACGCTCCAAAGTTTTTTACTCTCTACACATTGTCCATTTGTGGGTCTTTATGTTAACTACTATCTACTACAAGAAGCCAATTTTCTGATGAAGGAAGAAAGGTGCAGTCATTTAATGTATAGCAACATGTCTTTAGGAAACATTTTATTTCTATTTGCAGTTAGCAAAATAATACTTTTCTGGTTCTCAAGGTGCAACACTTATCTAGTCTCAAACTCTTGGCCTTGTTAACAGTGTTAGGTATGGGTTCTATTTTGTGCACCTAGCCTTAAATACAATCAAAAGTAATTGGCTACTCCCCTTACATTGATGGCAATATTGTAACTGGTCACATTATTCAGGCAGGTCATTATCATGGCTCACAATGTTTAAAGCTGGGTGAAATTGATGATTAATTTTCTCTTCTGATAGCATGTACAAATCTTCTAGCACTATTAGTACTATCTATTAGGGGTGAAACTTCAAGTTTGTTATGAGATAGTTTTCTTCATGTTCTATGCCATAAGTATGTGAACTCTTTAGCAATAGGATTAACAGTGGGTTGCAGAAAGCAAATACTATTAAATGCAATAACCTGTATTGTTTTTCTTAGGGCGGGTATGGAACCCTTCTGGCCAATGACAGAAAAAGATGTAAGCATTTTTCCTTATATGCCTCGTGAAGTGTAGTCATTACTCTTCATAAAAGAAATTTCTTTTTGTAACAGATGGAGACCATTACAAAAATCATAACCAATCCAAGCACAGAGCTGTGAAGCTAAGTCTTAATGAAAACATCTACAAACACTTCTGCACAATAAAGCTTGAGGAACATTGTAGAAGATGGCGTGGAAAGACTGCAAAAACCAGAGGATCAGGGAGTTTGTTGTAAGATTGTCTCTCCTACTAATGTCAGAAACTATACCCATTAAGTGTCACCAACATGACAGTCCAAATGTGATTTGATCATGGTGGAAACCAATGGAGGGATCAAACTAGATTTGGAAAAGTCCAATAAATCTCAACCCTATACAAGGAAATATAGGCTACTGAGGAAAGCTGTGTGCATGAAAAGTGGTCTTCCAGAGAAGAGTACAGAAATTTTCCAGTGCCAAATAGTCAGGCTTTCAAACATGCATACAAGTAACATTATATAGACTGCATAGGTTATATTTAGGTGTGTGTGTGTGTGTGTGTGTGTGTGTGTGTGTGTGTGTGTGTGTTGTGTGTGTATGCAGACAATAACAATTATTTTAAAAAGAAGCCATGAATTTGACATACCATGGGGAGGGATATATGGGAATGTTTGGAGGGAGGAAAGGAAGGAAAGTAATGTTATAATAAAATATGAAGAAAGTTAGAAAAATATACTAAAAAAGATGTGGCCCATTTCTGGTACTGGAAAGTTTATTTGGTAACAGTTGATATCTAGCAGAGGTACTGTCTTCCCTATATTTAATTTCCTTCTATGTGTGTATATATTTATGGTGCTTCTATACTACTAGGCTTAATTATGGTTTTTAAAAGATGATTGTTGTTAGTTATTCCTTCCACTATGTTGCCCTCCCATTCCCAACCCAATTTAATCCTTCTGTTCAAATTCCCCTTCAATTCAGTTAGAATAATTTCTTCTATTTTCTTTCCTTGGAATTTACCCTTCTACTTCTGGTCCTTTACTAGCTACCTAAATAAACTCTGTGGCTGTTCTAAACAAACCACATATCTGAAGCATAAATATAATATCCACAATTAAGAGAAAATATGCAGCCTCGCAGTGGTGGTACACGCCTTTAATTGCATCACTTGGGAGGCAGAGGCAAGTGGATCTTTGTGATTTCAGGGCCAGACTGGTCTACAGAGCAAGATCCAGGACAGGCACAAAGCTACACAGAGAAACCCTGTCTCAGAAAAAAAAAGATAGATAGATAGATAGATAGATAGATAGATAGATAGATAGATAGAAGATACAATGCCTTTCTTAGTTTGTGTTACCTCACTCAGGATGATTGGTTTGAATTCCATCCATTTACGTGTAGATTATATAGTCTAATTTTTCATAGCAGCTGAACAGTATTCCATTACTTAAAATTTTAGTACTGTAAACACAGTTAAAAAATAAATCTATGGCTGAGCAGATCTGAGGATGAAGGTAGGTCTTGCTATCACTGTTTATATAAAATGATACGGCACCAAACTGCTTCTCAGGTATTTATGCTTGTACTGATTGACAATTGTTACTCTTAGCTTTAGTCAATGAGGCATCTATGTGCAGTGAACTATAGAAAATTTAAAGAACTGTGGCTAATCAAAGTGCTTACAGTAAGTTATAGTTGTGTTATCGGCCCTCTTAAAACATTTACACCACCTCCTTTAAGGCTTTGAGGACACTGCTGAGATGGGAACAGATAAATATAAGAAATGGAATTTAAGGAGAGCATTATGCAATATTATCCTCTTGGCATGACACAGCCATTTCAACTGTGATCTCATAGCCCTGTAGTTGCCTGCATAGAAGACTAATTCAAGGCTTGCCATGGTTAGGACAGTGCTCTGTAGCTGGAGCTTTCTTGATCCTGCTTGGCCCATAGTCAGAACGAATCTCTCTCACCCGCCAGTCCCACAGCCACTCAGACCCAACCAAGTAAACACACAGAGACTTATATTATTTATAAACTGTATGGCTATGGCAGGATTCTAGCTAGCTGTTCTTGTATCTTAAATTCACCCATTTGTATTTATCTATGAGTTGCCATGTGGGTTGTGGCTTACCAGTATCTTAACATCTTCTCATGGTGGTGGCTGGTAGCATCTCTCTGACTCAGCCTTTCTGTTCCCAGGAGTTTCTTTTTTGTTTGTCCCACCTATACTTCCTACCTGACTACTTGTCAATCAACATTTTATTTATACAGAGTAATATACTCAACAATGCTGAAAGACCATATCCATGTTACTGATGGATTCAGTGGTAAAAGCTGTCATTGGCTGCACTGTACAAGGCACAAAGTATACATTGTTATTGAATTTCTCAAAGAAGGATACATTTTCAAAAAAAATTAGGAAAAAGAAGGTGTGGATAAAAGGGTTAACAGGAGAGAGAAGAGAATTACCACTTCTTCAATGGTTTCTTGCTATGTGATCATTGTTTTATTTACATGATAGTTAATAATAAATATTTATAATAATTACTTGAAACAGGACTTCTCACTTAGAAAGTCGTGTACTCCAGAGGTACCTGTTTGTAGTCTCACTCAGTATCATTTGGGGATGTGAATAACTGAAATATAGGAATTTGTTCATGGTACAGGATTGGGGTCACTCTGGGGATGTCAGAGTCTTTCTGAACATTTCTTTCCTGATTACCATGAGGCAAGTGCTTTTCTTGGTCATGTTCTCCTTGCCATGATAATTTGCTTCACCCCATGCTCTCATCAGAGAAACAAGTGACTATTGACTAAGGTCTCCTAGTTACAGAGATGTGTAGAGCATAGAAAAAAATCTCAGAACTCAGTCCTCACCTCCTTGGTTTGTGTTTGTTTGTATTAAATTATATAATAATTATATAATTTCCATTCACCCCATCCAAACCCACATTTATAGTCCTTCTTGCCTTCTTTCAAGTCTATAGCCTCAATTTTTAGTAGTTGTTGTAACACACAAATATGTATATACATATATAATCTATATAATCCCAATATATAAATATTAACTTCAGTCTGTATATATATATATACTTTCAGGGCTGACCATTTAGTGTTTAATAACAAATTTGTGGCCTGTCTTGGGGAAGACTATTTTTTCTACTGTCAGCACTCCTAAATTGCCTCCCAAAACATTACAGACTATTGTTATTGCCATTGCTTCCTTTCCAGTGGTAGAAAGTAAATCTATTGCTAAAGACTCCATGCACTTCAGACACAGGGCCCAGAGGACCCAGAGGGCCCAGAGCTAGGACTGACTTGTATGCCTCCTTCCTGATGAGTAGCTTTTATTGTACCAGAAGGCACCAAGCAAGTTTTCCGAGGATATAAGGAACCAACTCTCCTCCCTAGCTATGATGCCTATACACTACACATTGATCAGCATGGCATGATAACATTAATGGTGCAGTAGTATCACCCATACCTCAGTGGAAACCAACAGCCCTCTAATTAGACTTAAGGATGCACAACAAGAGGGAAATCATGCCTGGTATTGGAAATAGCCATATACACAGTGCTGGCAAAAGCATCAATATTGGAGAAAACACAACCAACAAATTATGAAACCCAATTAATTAAATCAGATATCAGATAATTCCTAATTACAATCTGAATATTTGTTCTTACACTTTCAAATAAGTATATTCCTCACCCCTTATCTAGAAAACTTCTCTTTGCAGCAATTGGAAATTATTACAAAAAAACCACAGCCAATAAAATGCAGAGTTGTTGAACCTAGTTCAAATGGATACATCTACAATACAACTTCAGCATCCAAGTTTCAGGTAACATGGGTAGAAGGTCAGAAAGATTAGACAAGGAAAAGATCAAGGTTGATGTGAGATTATGTCTTCTAGGAATGTCAGAATCTGTACCAATAAAGTCTCACCAACATGACTTCTTGAACAAGAGCTCAACCAGGGCAACAAGAGACATGATGAAGTTGAAGGGGATGCCCAGGAAGCCTCAGTCCACCTTGCCATTGAAGCAGGGTTTCTCTCTAATGTGATTCATAATTCAGACCAACAGGAGTTTATCATCTTCTAAGTAGATCTCCTGCCTTTGCTTTCAATTTCCATAGGAGCGTTGGGTTATCAACAATGATATACATCCTTTAGACCCATCCCTATATTTCTAACACAACAAAGTTTATGTTTTGTTAAACATGAGTCTAATTTGTATTCCCCATATACTCTTGGGTGTGGGACTATCCACTGGAGTGGAATCAACAACCAGTAGCCATATCCATAAAGAAAACAGACCTTTGTAGGCTCAAAGATCAAATTGAGGTAATAAATTTGTGTGGCAAGGGCTTTTACTCACTGAGATATCTTGGCCACTCTAGTTTTGTCTCCTCATAAATATAAGAAAAAATATATTTGAACTCAGAATTTAATTCAAAGTTATAATTAATGTAAAAAGTTGCAGTGTTTGATCATCTATACTAAAATGAGAAGAGAATCAGTAGGAAATCACTGATAAGATTTGAATATTTAAAGTTTAACATCCTGAATCATGAATTTTGCCTACAGGTTGTAAATGAAAAGCACACATTTGAGTTTTTCATAAATTTCTACTAGCATTAACCTACTAATTATTCAGAATGTATTCAGTAGAGTTCCATGCTAATGTTTGATGACTATGAAATAATTTTGCCACATTTAATTAATCCAACTGCAATGTACAAAATATTCATCGAAGGTTTCCATATTTAAATCTTAGCTCTAAATCATTAATTATTAATATTTAATAATTTGTCTCGAAACTATTTGTGCAGCCTTTTCTTCACAGGATATATTTTTTGATTTCACTTAGAAAGTAAAATGATGAGCATAGTACATCTAAAATTTAAAAATGAATGTGTCTTTTCTCATGATGGTAATGAAGTCCAGGCTGACTTATTACCAGTAATAGCTGAATGTAAAATACTACCAGGAATGAAATGAAGAAATTATGATACTTAATTTGTTGTAAATGTAATCGTTTTTGTTTAGTCAAACGAGGAACAAGACCAGAGGAATTGATATATTGCCAACAATACATTTTCCCAAGATTAAGATGATTTATTCTAGTCTAGTTATCCTTTGTTTTACATCTAGTATTCACTTATAAGTGAGTGCATACCATGTTTATCTTTCTCAGTCTGGATTACCTCACTCACAAAGATATTTTCTTTTTTTTTAAACTTTTTTTATTATTATATTTGTGTTTTAATTTTACACATCAGCCATGGGTTCCCCTGTCCTCCCCCCTCCCGCTCCCACCCCCACCTTCCCCCCACACCCTCCCCTCCATTCCCATCTCCTCCAGGGCCAAGACTCCCTTGGGAATTCCGCTCAACCTGGTGGATTCAGTACAGGCAGGTCCAGTCCCCTCCTTCCAGGCTGAGCAAAGTGTCCCTGTGTAAGCCCAAGGTTCCAAACAGCCAGCTCATGCACTAAGGACAGATCCCTGTCCCACAGCCTGGATGCCTCCCAAGCAGATGAAGCTATTCAATTGTCTCACTTATCCAGAGGGCCTGATCCAGCTGGGGGCTCCTCAGCCATTGGTTCATAATTCATGTGCTTCCATTAGACAAAGATATTTTCTAACTCCAGAGAAGCTAACTAACAAGGAGGACTCTAAGAGGGACACATTGATTGCCATGAGGAGAAATAGATGAACTCTTCTGAGTAAACAGGGGGTGAGGGGGAAAATAGAGGGTAAGGGATGGGGGATAAGGGGACATAAGGGAACGGGATGGTCAAGCTGAAACAGGGATGGAGTGGGAGAGCAACAAAGACATATCTTAATAGAGGGAGACATCATGGGTATAGGGAGAAACCTGGTGCTAGTTAAGTTCCCAGGAATCCACAAGGATGATTCCAGCTTAGACTACTAGCAATAGTGGAGAGGGTGCCTGAGCTGGCTTACCCTGGTATTCAGATTGGTGAATACCCTAACTGTCATTATAGAGAGTCTCCATCCAGTATCTGATAGAAGCAGATGAAGAGACACACAGCCAAGCATGAGGCCAAGCTCCTAAAGTCCAGTCAAAAAGAAATAAGAGGGATTCTATGAGCAAGGGTTATCAAGATCATGATGGAGAAATCTACAGAGACAACCAAACCAAACTAGTGAGAACTCATGAACTTTAGACCAACAGCTGGGGAGCCTGCATAGGATTGGACTAGCCCCTCTGCATATGGGAGACAGTTGTGTAGCTTGGTCTGTCTGAGGGACCCCTGGCAGTGGAATCAGGATCTATCCCTGGTGCATGAGCTGGCATTTTGGAGTCCATTATCTATGGTGGAGCCCTTGCACAGACTTGATCCAGGGAGAAGGACTTGGACCTGCCTCAACCGAAAGTACCAGGCTTTGCTACTCCCTGTGGTACGTCCTACCTTTTTGGAGGGAGAATGGGGTGTTGTTTGGGGGAAGCAGGCTGGGGGAAGGGAGTGGGAGGAGAGAAGAGAGAGAGAGATCTGTGGTTAGTATGTAAATGAATAAAGTATTTCTTAATAAAGTAAAAAAGATTTTTCATTCTAGAGGTAGCTCAATTTTTACTGTGCTAAAATCAGTGACCAATAAGAGATTGGCCAGAAATAAATGTATTCTTTTTGTTTGTGATGATAGTGTTTCTAATTTGAATTCTAAACATTTATTTATAACATACCAAGGTATATATTGCTTTAGAAGGTCAAGGCTCTGACTTAACAGTGCCATAAGTAGTATATGAAAGGGAATTGAACAGCTGCTGAATATTTGTTTAATCTTCATGACCCTGAGCTACATTGTGATTAACTGATAACACCACTGGCCTTTAATCATTCATATGAAGTTTGTATACCATTTCCATTGGACAGTGAACTGAACGTGGCATTGCAACTAATTTTTTTTCAAAGCATAGTGGAATGTTCCTATATCAAGTTAAACAATCTAGAAGTAATAAAGTTGTTAAAACTTGAAATTACACCAAGACAAGTTCTGGTTAATGAAATCCCAACCTGTCCTTTACTTATCAACCATAGACATGGAATCTATGAGAACAAAGATATAGGAAGTGAAGTTTAAGCATAAAATACTTATTTCATCTTCAGCCATATAGAAATTATATGAATATTTTGACTTTGCAGTAATTTTGAAGATCCTTAAATTTAAGTTAGAGGTATGCGTAGTTGCAGGTAAAATAAGAGAAGTGAAAGGTACTAAGAAAATTTTTAGGGCTGCATGCTTGTCTAGCCTTAGCTACTCCAACGTTTTAAAATTGTGAAATATCTTTAAAGTATAATTTTTGTTTGTTTTATTTATTAATTATTTTTTAAAATTTATTTCACAAACCAACCACAGTTACCCCTCCTGCCTCTCCTCCCCTCTCCTCCTTCCACGTACCACCCTTTATCTATTTCTCCCTCTCAGTTCAGAAAGGGACAGGTTTCCCATGAGCATCAACAAAGCATGGCACACCAAGTTAAGGCAGGACCAACCTCCTTCCCTGCATCAAGCCTGGGTAAGGCAACCTAGCACAGGGAATAGGCTCCTAAAAGCCAGCTCAAGTGCCAGGAACAGGTCCTGACCCCACTGCTGGGATCCTGACAAACATACCAAGTCAAATACTGTCATACACACTCAGAGGGCCTAGGTTGGTCCTGCACAGGCTCCATAGGCTGTCAGTCTAGAGTCTATGAGCTCACAAAACTCGTCACCTTTCTCTGTGGGTTCTCCTATCATGACCTTGATCCCCTGGCTCATACAATCCCTCCTGCCTCACTTCAACAGGACTCCCAGAAAGCTATATTTTATTAGTGAGATTGTTCACGGATGGAAAGCTACCACAGGATAGTGTTACAGTATTTTAAATGGTACCCAAATTCAGTGATTTCCCTATCATCTGTAAGAAGAGGAGTGGACTCTGAGTTAGAGCACCTGAGTTTTCACTGCTCTCTTGCTGATTGAATATGCAGTGTTTGGAAACTGTTTGGAAACTGTTTTCATCTCATTGGCTTGCTTAGTTGTCCTGCTTTGAGGATCCTAATTTGTACCATGTAGGATTAAAGAGAAACTAAAATATGTTGTTGCCTGTAATGGGAAATGGAAAGTACTGGGTTAGTTACTTAATGTGTAAATTGAATAAAATGTCTGGCAAAAAGCAGCTTATGGAAGGAATGCTTATCTTGGCTTACTGTTGGAAGGTACAATCCCTCATGGATGACCACAGTCAGAAAGCACAGAGACAGAAATGTTGCTACTCAGCTGGCTTCCTCTTTTTGTTCAATATAGGACAACACCCGGTGGAATGCTGCTGCCCTGTTTAGAGTGGGCTTTCCATCTCAGTTAACAGTCTAGAAAATTTCTCAGACATGCCCAGACTTCCATATGATTAAAAACCTAGTCAAATTGACAAGGTTAACTATTGAAACATTTAACAGAATACATAGGACTTTGTCACATTTCACTACCTAATGTTACTAACTCATTACTTCAATATAGTTCCATTACTAGCTGCCTTAATTGTATTTCATTTCATAATATATTGTGACAAAAATATGATACAGATGATTTTTCAATATAGGTCCAATATATTTTCACTTATTTGTCTATGACTTTAATTTTTCTAGTAATTACTGAATGACTAACACAGTATCTTTACTAACTCATTTAAATTATTATTGACTATGCCTGCATGTTAGGAATATAACCTATCAATAAACAAGAATCATTCAAAACATAACTAAACATTAATGAACATTGAAAGCACTATGCATTTAAAAACAACTCAGACACACACCCACAGTCATACTATATAAATTTTTATATTTCTATAAATATTTTACAACACTAAATGTAAAGATTATAGATTCACATCACAATGACATAATTTAGTTAACTGAGGTATGAATATCATGGACAATATCTTAGTGTATTCCTAAATTATGCTAAATCTTCATACATGAATATCTGTATTCTCATAGCCACATGTGACTCATTGCCATGTCTATTATCTCCAATGTCATAGTGTGTGTTCATGTGGTGTATGTTTTTGTGTTTGTGTGTGTGTGTGTGTGTGTGTGTGTGTGTGTAGAATTAGCATAAGTTTTGGTATGTACAAGTGAGAATACACATTTTCATGAATTTAATTTTTTCCTGTGTCATGTGTCATCACTGGAAAGTGTACACTTTCTAATCTATGGTCTTCAAGATCGTCTAAACATCATACTGTCTTGAAAAAACAAAACAAACAAACAAAAAACAAAAAAACCCATCATACTTTGGCCAATGGAATGTGAATTTCAAGGACTAAAATAAAGTTATATGACCTGTATGATTCATGTCACTGTCCTACATAATATATACTTCATCCTGCATACAAAGCATAGTCATCCTATTTATAAGAGCAGGGACATAGTTCACAAATAATATTTATTTTATAAGCCACAAAATTATAGTGTTTCTACAATGGCAGAAAACAATACTGATCCACAAATATTAAGTGCTAGTGTGTTTTGGAATGCTCTGGTCAATGTTAAATATTTTAAAACAAAATATCTTATTGGCTTTTATTTGCTATAATTTTACTGTAAATTCCTAGCTTATTTTTCTTCCAAATTCATCTAAATACACTGTGAGGCTGTATTAAAATTTCAATACATCTTATAAGATATCAATTTTATTTATTCTAATTTCCCTCTTTGTGTGCCTTTATTTTTACATGACAATACTCCTTTGGCCAATTCCTTTTATCTCTTCCCATCATTTTTTTCCAGTAGTTATCTTATTGAAGTAGTTACTTATCCAACAAACCATTGAACATCACAAGTATGTGTATATTCCTCTTAACAGCAGCCACAAACACACAAGGATTTACTAATATTCTAATAGCAATTGTGAAAATTAATATGATTTTTTTATATTTAACTCATTTCCTGAATTCTAGATAATTTACACTAAAACCTGGGAAAGTAGACCCTCAAGTAATTCTCATTTGTGTGAAAACACAAAGATAAGAAAATATTTAGAAGATTGACTGGCAATAACTCACTACTAAAAAATATTTAATAGAGCTGTGACATAGTGTAACCAAAGATTTACCCTGGACGACATGGGCATGTATATGTAAGAGACAATTTATAGAAGGCAGATAATTAATAGTAAAATTATATAGTGAACATAGTACTTAAGTATATTTTATGAATATTAACATTGACACTCTTATTCAATTTTTAAATAATTCACTTGTTTCTAAAGGATTGACACTATATTTGTGGTAAATAAATTTTCTAATCTGAAATGTCTGTAGTTTAATTGATGCATTATAAGTTATGTAACAGCATGATCTGGTCCTTCTTTCAAAGACTGGAGTAATAATGGCTAAACTTCTATGCTGGTGTACTTGAGAAAGAAATTTCCATATGAAAAACCTCACTTGCTGATCTCATTATGACGGCAGATTCTTGTTCCACAAATGAAAACTTTCAATTACTTAAGTATATTTGTCATAAGGAAGAAATAACACAAGAATTTTCCTTCGTATTTATTGAGTGCAGATGATTTGGAGGAAGTTCATCTGCTGTTTTTTATTTTCCCATTTCTATTGGTAACATGAAACATTCTCAGTGGCATTTCAGCTTCTGCACATTGCACAATATACGTGACTGTGACTTCACATAAAAATTAGAATCCTGAAGAGATAAGAGCCAAGTTCTTGCATGAGAATCTTTCTTTAACATTTCTCATTATGGCTCTAGCACTCTTGACTACTTGGAAATAATGGAGAATGTATCATGTTAACAGAAATAAAAGTTCTATTTTGCCACTGACTATGTGATTAAAAAATTGCAGTGGTATTGAAACATTCAGCCAAACAATCTGAATATTTTTTCATATACTTGAAGACTCAGTTCATAATTTTTCATACTTTTGTATAAGTTTTTCAAATTAAATATAATTTTACCATTCACCTGCTGTGGATATTGCTCTGTATGCTGTGAATGTGTTGCTCTGATTTGGTTGATAAGTAAAATGCTGATTGGCCAGTAGCCAGGCAAAAAGTATAGTATAGGCAGGACAAGCAGAGAGGAGAATTCTGGGAATAGGAAGGCTGAGTCAGGAGTCACCAGCCAGACACAGAGGAAGGGAGATGTGAAGTCAGAACTGGGAAAAGGCACCAAGCCATGTGGCTAAACATAAATAAGAATTATGGGTTAATTTAAGTGTAAGGTCTAGCTAGCAAGAAGTCTGAGCCATTAGGACAAACAGTTTTTATTAATGTAAGTCTCTGTGTGTTTACTCAGGTCCAACTGGCTGCAGGGCTGGCAGGTGAAAGAGATTTGTCCTGACCACAGGCCAGGTTGGATAAAGGAAAACTTTAACTACATTTACCCTTTACTTTTTCTTCCTGCAAATCATACTCTGATCCCCACCCTTATCACTCCCTCTTAAATGCATGGCCTCTTCTTCTTTTATGGATAATGTTACATACATACGTGTGTGTGTGTGTGTGTGTGTGTGTGTGTGTGTGTGTGTGTGTATGTGTGTAACCTGATGAGTTCACTCAGTGTTGCTTCTATGCATATGATTTCAGACAGAGCTGATCACTTCCATGTTATTAGTCAACTAATTAGGGGGCTGATTACTAGAAAAGACTAGTTTGAATTTTTTTTTCTTTTTGGCTGTGGTAGAGCTCCTTGAAATTTCCCCTTTCCATGTTATGTCTATTGGTGTTGTCCGTGTTTTAGTCTTGTTTAAGAGCAGCTATCTTGTTCAAGCATCATGGGTGCAGTTTACCTATCATTTCTAGCAGACACTGTCTCACAGTAGATTTCCTGGTATCCTGATGTTTTATAATCGTTCTATTCTTTCTTTTGTGAAGTTTCCTGTACTTTAGACATAGGAGATACATTACAGATGTGGATTCTGGTGAAGACTGGAGATTGGGACCTCACAATCAGTTGTTAAAAAGTGGGTGTTCACTGTATACTCTTAACTTCCATGAGATAAAGTTATATTTTCTATTTTGTTTTCTGGTTTTATTAACATTTTTTTTGTGAAACCTTTGGAAATATGGGTTAGACCAAATAGAATACTATGTGTGAGACACAAACTGTTTCCTGCTTGATGACCATTTAATTTGCTATAGGCTTCAGATTATTATCTTGGAATAGAGCAGAATTTAGTAATCTTCACTTTAATATTGAGTGTGTTTACCCTTTTTAAGAAAGTTTGGCTTAAAGAAAGTGTTGACATATTTATGAATAAAACAGACAAATATGACCAAGAAATAGTAATTTTATCAATTCTAGCTGATACTTAATTCAAAACCATGTTTTGAGAATTGTATCTATTTGTATTAGTAAATACATGTAGGTAGAGTGTTGTGCTGTTAACTTATTGCTACACATAAGACTATGTGTGTGAAGTCAATACTTCTAGGAGGAGCATTTACTAAGTTCCTACCATATTCAAGCTGCAGATCCTCATTTTCTCCCTTATAATACACTCAAGTTATGAGAAAGTTGGATAAGTATTATGATTTTCCTGAAAGGACATAGAAAATAAGTAAGCATAATCATACATGACAGGTTGAAATAAAATAGTGATAACACTGGACTCTGGTCTTAAGAAATAAAGGAAGTTTGGAAAACAGGAGAGAAATGTTGAGACTATAGTTGTGGAAATCAGGAAAATATCATAATATAAGAAAAACTACAGAGGAGAAAGAGACACACACTTGTTAATGCCAAAATGCATATTATCTACAAAATCAAATTCATTAATATACAGATAAGGAGCCTCAAATATGTTATTGTAATTAGAGATTTTTAGAGCCATTTTCTTCTGTACTGGCTACCATATGTACTAGACTTGGTCTTCTTTGAAAATACCCTGCTTTATATATTATGGTCAAACAGAATGTACTATCTAAAATTCCAACAAAATACATCGATACATGTTTTATAAATGTACATTGGATCTGGAAAACATAGTGATAAACTTTAGTGTTATTTTATTTTATTAACCGTTTTCATTTATTTTACATACTAAAACCAGTTTCCTTTCCTTCTTCTATCCTGCAACCCCTGCCTCCTATCTACTCCATCCATTACCCCTCCTTCTCCATGTCTCCATTCAGAAAGTGGCAGGCCTCCTATGGGCTTGAACAAAACATGGTACATCAAGTTGAGGCAGGATCAAGCTCCTCCTCCTCCACCAAGTCTGGTGAAGATTACCCAGCATGAGAAACAGGTTCCAAAAAACAAACTAATCACCAGGCACAAGACCTGATCTCACTGCTAGGAGCCTTACAAAGAGACCAAGCTACACAACTGTCACACACCTGCAAAGGTCAGTCCCATGCAGGCCCCTTAACTATTGGTCCTGAGTCCATGAGCTCTCAGAAGCTCAGGTCAGCTGTCTCTCAGGCTTCCTCTGTCATGACCTTGAATCCCCTGGCTCTTATAATCGCCCCTCCTTTTCTGCAGCAGGACTCCTGGAGCTAGGCCCAGTGATTGGCAGGGGTTCTCTGCATCTGCTTTGGTAAGTTACTGGACATAGGCAATTGGATGACAATCATAGGATTTATTAATCTGATTACAGGGGAAGGCCAGTTCAGGCATCCTTTTCACTATTGCTAGGAGTCTTAGCTGAGGTCATCCTTGCCGATTCCTGAGGGTTTCCCTGTCACCAGCTTTCTCTCTAACACCAAATGGTCCTCCTTATTAAGAATACTCTCAACCTCCACCCGCAACTGGCCCAAACCACTTGCTCAAGTTCCCATCCTGCCATCTCCCCCACTCCAAACCCCAGTTTACACAGGAGATCTGCTCTATTTCCACTTCCCAAGAAAGTTCATTCATCCCTCTTTGGGCCTTCCTTATTATTTAGCCTCTCTGGGTTTGTGGATAGAAGATTGATTATCCTATAATTTACTCTTAATATCCATTTATGAGTGAGTACATACCATCTTTGTCTTTCTGGGTCTGGGTTACCTAATTCAATAATTTTTTTGTTCCCTTTATTTGCCTGCAAATTTCATGAAATCATTGTTTTTTACAGCATAGTAATATACCATTGTGTGTATGTACCACATTTTATTGATCTATAATTTGGTTGAAGGGCATCTAGGTTGTTTCCATGTTCTGGACATTAAAAATAATGCTGCTATGAACGTAGTTGAGCAAATGTCCTTGTGGCATGATTGAGCATTATTTGAGTATATGCCCAAGATTGATATCATTGGGTCTTGAGGTAGATTGATTACCAATTTTCTGAGAAACCATCAGACTGATTTCCAAAATGGCTGTAAACATTTTTATTCCCACCAGAAGTGGAGGTATGTTCCCCTTTACCACATCCTCTCCAACATAAGCTGTCATCAGGAGTAAAATGGTATCTAAGAGTCATTATGATTTGCATTTCCCTGATGAATAATTCTTTATGTCTATTTTGCTCAGTTGAGATTCTTCTGTTGAGAATTCTCTGTTTAGATCTCTACCCCAAGTTTTATGTGGATTATTTGGTATTTTGATGTCTAGTTTTTTGAGTTCTTTATATATTTTGGTCAGGTGTGAGCCTGGTGAAGATATTTTCCCATTCAGCAGGCTGCTGTCATTTATTATTGCCAGTGTTCTTTGCCTTACAGAAGGTTTTCAGTTTCAGAAGGTCCAATTTATTGTGTCTCTCATTCTCCTGTGCCAATGAGTAAAAAGCTACATCCTACTTTCTGTTCTATAACATCCAGTGTAACTGGATTTATGGTGAGGTCTTTTTTTTATTGTTTACAAACTGTATGACCATGGCAGGCTTCTTGTTATTTGTTTCTTATATTATTATTATTATTATTATTATTATTATTATTATTATTAATATTATGTGTTTTAATTTTATACATCAGCAATGTGTTCCTCTGTCCTCCACCATCCTGCCCCCCCCCCCACCTTCTGCCAAGCCATTCCCCTCCATTCCCATGTCCTCCAGGACCAAGACACTGCTGGGGACTCATTTAAACCTGGTGGATTCAGTACAGGCAGGTCCTGTCCCCTCCTTCCAGGCTGAGCATGTGTCCCTGTGTAAGCCCAAGGTTCCAAAGAGCCAGCTCATGCACCAAGTACAGATCCTGGTCCCATAGCCGAGTTGCCTCCCAAACAGATCAAGCTATTCAATGGTCTCACTTATCCAGAGGGCCTGATCCAGCTGGGGGATCCACAGCCTTTGGTTCATAATTCATGTGCTTCCATTCAATTGGCTATTTGTCCCTGTGCTTTTTCCAATCTTGGATTCAACAATTCACACTCTTGTAGCCCTCCTCCTTCTCGATAGTTGGACACCGGGAGCTCCACCTGGGGCCTGGCCGAGGATCTCTGCATCCACTTCCATCAGTTATTGGATCAGAGTTCCAAGAAGACTGCTAGGGTGTATAGTCATCTGATCACCAGACTAGGTCAGATCAGTCCCTCCCTCGACCACTGCCAGCAGTCTACAGAGGATCATTGTGGATTTCTGGGGACCTCTCGAGCACTCTGCCTATTCCTGTTCTCATGTGGTCTTCATTTATCATGGTCTGTTATTCCTTGTTCTCCCTTTCTGTTCTTGATCCAGCTGGGATCTCCTGCTCCCCTATGCTTTCTTTCCCTCAAACCTTGCCCTTCATTACTCCCACTGTCGTCCAGATTGTTCATGTAGATCTCACCCATTTCTCTGTCATTGGGCGATCCCTGTGTCTTTCCTAGGGTCCCATTCTCTAGGTAGCCTCCCTGGAGTTGTGTAGCAGTCTAGTCATCTTTGTTTTACATCTAGTATCCTCCTATGAGTGAGTACATTCCATTTTTGTCCTTCTGAGTCTGGGTTATCTCACTCAGGATGATTTTTTCTAGATCCATCCATTTGCCTGCAAACCTCATGATGTCATTGTTTTTCTCTGCGGAGTAGTACTCCATTGTGTATATGTACCATCTTTTCTTTATCCCTTCTTCAGTTGAAGGGCATCTAGGTTGTTTCCAGGTTCTGGCTATTACAACAATGCTGGTAAGAACATAGCTGAGCCAATGCCATTGTACTATTATTGAGTATTCCTTGGGTATATGTCCAAGAGTGCTACAGCTGGGTCTTGGGGGAGATGGATTCCCAGTTTTCTAAGGAAGCGACATATTGAATTCTAAAGTGGCTATACAAGCTTGCATTCCCACCAGCAGTGGAAGAGAGTTCCCCTTGCACCACATCCTCTCCAGCATAAGCTGTCTTCTGTGTTTTTGATCTTAGCCACTCTGACATATGTAAGGTTCTATCTCAGAGTCATTTTGATTAGCATTTCCTGGATAATTAGGGATGTTGAGCAATTCTTTAAATGTCTTTCAGCCATTTGAACTTTCTCTATGGAAAATTCTCTGTTTAGTTCTATAGCTCATTTCTTAATTGGACTGTTGGGCATTTTGATGTCTCATTTCTTGAGTTCTTTATATATTCTAGATATCAGCCCTCTGTCAGATGTGGGGTTGGTGAAGACCTTTTCCCATTCTGTAGGCTGTCACTTTGTCTTGTTGACCATTACCTTGGCTCTACAAAAGCTTCTCAGTTTCAACAGTTCCCATTGATTGATTGTTTCTCTCAGTGTCTGTGCTACTGGTGTTATATTTAGAAAGTGATCTCTGGTGCCAATGAGTTCAAGAGTACTTCCTACTTTTTCTACTATCAGGTTCAAAGTAGCTGGATTTATGTTGAGGTGTTTGATCCACTTGGATTTAAGTTTTGTGCATGGTGACAGATATGGATCTATTTGCAGCCTTCTATACATTGACATCCAGTTATGCCATCACAATTTGTTGAAGATGCTTTCTTTTTTCCATTGTACATTTTTGGCTTCTTTGTCAAAGTTGTATGTTCATAGGTGTGCAGGTTAATGTCAGGGACTTCAATTTGACTCCATTGGTCCACATGTTGGTTTATATGCCAGAACCAAGCTGTTTTTATTATGGAAGTTCTACAGTATAGCTTGAGGTTGGGGATCATGATGCCTCCAGAGGTTGTTTTATTGTACAGGAATCTTTTGGCTATCCTGGGTTTTTTGTTTTTCCATATTAAGTTGTGTATTATTCTTTCCAGATCTGTGAAGAGTTGTGTTGGTAATTTGATGGGGATTGCATTGAATCTGTAGATTGTTTTTGGTAAGATCACCCTTTTTACTTTGTTAATCCTGCCTATCCATGAGCATGGGAGATCTTTCCATTTTCTGACATCATCTTCAATTTCTTTTTTCAGGGACTTAAAGTTCTTGTCATATAGGTCCTTCACATGCTTAGTTAGAGTAACCCCAAGGTATTTTATATCATTTGTGGCTATTGTAAAGGGTGATGTATCTCTGACTTCCTTCATAGCCTGTTTGTCTATTGTATATAGGAGTGCTAGTGATTGTTTTGAGTTGATCTTGTATCTTGCTATGTTGCTGAAGGTTTTAATTAGCTGTATCCATTCCTTGGTTAAATTTTGGGGTTACTCATGTATACTATCATGTCATCTGCACATAGGGAGAGCTTGACTTCTTCCTTTCCAATTTGTATTCCCTTAATCTCTTTGTGTTGTCTTATAGCTCTGGGTAGAACTTCAAGTACTATATTGAATAAGTATGGGGAGATGGGACAGCCTTGCCTTGTTCCTGATTTTAGTGGTATTGCTTTGATTTCCTCTCCATTTAATTTGATGTTGTCTGTTGGCTTGCTGTAGATTGACTTTATTATGTTTAGTTATGTTCCCTGTATTCTTGATCACTCCAAGACCTTTATAATTAAGGGGTGTTGGATTTTGTCAAATGACTTTCCTGCATCTAGTGAGATGATTATGTGTTTTTTTTCTTTGAGTTTGTTTATATGCTGCATTTCATTGACAGACTTTTGTATGTTGAACCACCCTTCCATCCCTGAGATGAAGCCTACTTGATCATGGTGGATAATTGTTTTGATGTGTTCTTGGAGTCTGTTCACCTGAATTTTATTGAGTATTTTTGCATCAATCTTCACGAGGGAGATCGATCTGTATTTCTCTTTCTTTGTTGCATCTTTGTTTGGTTTAGCAATCAGGGTAATTGTAGCCTCATAGAAGGAGTTTGGTAATGTACCTTCTATTGTGTGGAACAATTTAAAGAGTATTGGTATTAAGTCTTCTTTGAAGATCTGGTAGAATTCTGCAGTGAAACCATCTGGTCCAGGGCTTTTTTTGGTTGGGAGACTTTTAATGACAGATTCTATTTCCTTAGGGTTTATTGGACTATATAAATGGTTTATCTGGTCTTGATTTAACTTAGGTATGTGGTATCTATCCAGAAAATTATCCATTTCTTTTAGATTTTCCAGTTTTCTGGAGTAGAAATATTTGAAGTATGACCTGATGATTCTCTGGATTTCCTCATTGTCTGTTGTTATGTAGTTAGAGTTTTCCTGCCTGGCCCAGTCAGGACAAATCTCTCTCACCCGCCAGTCCCACAGTCACTCAGACCCAACCAAGAAAGCACATAGAGACTTACATTTGTTTAGAAACTGTATGGCCGTGGCAGGCTTCTTGTTATCTACTTCTTTTATCTTAAATTAACCCATTTTTGCTTATCTATACTTTGCCACATGGCTTGTGGCTTACCAGTGTCTTTACATGTTGCTTCTCATGGCGGCGGCTGGCGGTGTCTCCCCCCAGCCTTCTACTTCCCAGAATTCTCTACTCTCTTGTCCCGCCTATACTTCCTGCCTGGCCATTGGCCAATCAGAACTTTATTTACACAGAGCAATATCCACAGCACTTCCCCTTTTCTTTTTTTTTTTTTTTAAGGAAGGTTTTAACTTTTACATAGTACAATTACATATAACAAAACAATTATCAAGCAAGAATTACAGTTACAATATTAAAGAAGATATCCTATCTATCTTATATTTGTGAGTCTAAGGTTTTATATCTAACTTATCTTTTATCATAACTGAGGAAATTATAACTATCTAGTCTTCAACCACATCAAAGACCCCAGAAGGATATAATATTACCTGAGAACCGGGAGAAGGATGCAAGCAACTTTCGGGAGTCTTGCAAGAGTAGACAGAGACAGCTGGCAGCCTGGACAGTCACCTAATGTTCCTTTGTAAAGTTGGGGCATTTGTCTTCAGCCCACAGGGCTAGAGTCTCTCGGTCATTTCTCTCAATGTCCTGTAGAATGTCTGGCAGTTTCCTCTGCAAAGCAGGAACCTAAAGGACCATTTTGTCAAGCAAAGTTCAGTGGTCACCTTTCTATGGGTCCTGCATGTCCAGTTGCTCGAACAGTCCAGGCAAGAACAGTTTCTTGTCCAAATGGCTATTTTTGCCAAGGTGAAGATAAACTCCATATGAAGTGTCTTCAATGCCCATCCTCCTCTCTGAAGTAAATCAGTGCTGCCAGGAGCAGACATGTCTCACTGTCCAGAAAGTCTAAATTTTAAAAGTATTTTAAATGCCATATTCTGTAGGTCTTTGAAGTATTTGAAGATTACCTATCTATCTGAAATATGTCTATGTATATCTAGAAGACTTAACTAACATGGCTACAAGTATGATTATCATAGATGACTAATTATTAATCTATTTTTAATTATCTATTTCAATTTAAAATGAGCTATACAAACATAATACCTTAAACACGATTAGAAATATACACACAGTATAACAAAATTAACTTTAAGTTTGTATCAATAGACTAAAATCTATACCAATGTAAAACATTTCAAACCAGTTGTTGCTCTTTAGAAGTAAGTCCCTTAATCTACCCTTTCATCCTATTATATCTGTATCATATCCCCCTTTCTTTTTTAGAAAGAGATCTCATTTATAATCAAACTGCTTTAAAGAAAAATACTGGTTTTTTTCTGTCCCATATCAGAGGGCTCTTTTGATTTGGGACACAAGAATCTCTTAACCTTTTTTTTTAGCAATATGTCTGGGTTTAGTGAAGGAGTGAGCCAATTCCATCTCCAAAGCCAGGTTGATAATTTTGGGAATGTGGCCGTAGTTTCTCTTACTACTTCCTGCTGGAGGGGGGCGCTGTATCTTATGGGGACATAAAGAAGATTTTAGGATTATGGAGTAGTCCATTAGGGTGAACCTCTGAGCCAGTTGCCTTGAAACCATTCTGGATGTTGGATCATCTGGGCCATGGTGCCATCGGAGACCTTTCAGGTGGTCGTGGCTGATGAAACCTGATGTATCTTAATCTGGAACAAATCCACAGCCTCTGGCTTTCTGTGGAAACAAAAGCAGAGACTCTTTTCCAAAGCAACATATCCTTATATCCAAATTTTGAAGTCAAGGTACTTTTAAAATTTACATATTTGTTTAACTCAACAGCTTTTATGATCAAATCTTTCTCTGCAGTTAGAAATCCCAAAGACAAGGCAAAACAGATTTTCTGTGTAATATCCATCTTTGTAACATTGAAATGCCACTGTGGCTGCTGGCTCCGCCCACCTCAGTTTTCCAATATGGCGGTGGTACAGTTTACCGCCAGCTCTGGGTCTGGAGCCATGTGTACCATCAACTCTCAGAAGCAGTTCTATCAAAGTAGTGCATAGCCCAGAAATCTTTTTTTTTTTTTAAACTAGCAAAGGCTAAATCTACCATGCAGCACAGTAAAGTGCCGCTTGTAGACTCCTCATTCCCGCCACACTGCAGGTCAGACGCACACGCCAGGAACCCGCCATAGTAGCTCAAACCGGCAGGCTGCCGCTAACTTGAGAGAGACAATTAGGAAGCTGTTTTTAGCTCCGTCTTAGAATCTTTTGTCTCAGGTTTTAGGTGGAAATTCTTGCCAATACGTTGGGCGCCATTTGTAGTTAGAGTTTTCCTGCCTGGCCCAGTCAGGACAAATCTCTCTCACCCGCCAGTCCCACAGTCACTCAGACCCAACCAAGAAAGCACATAGAGACTTACATTTGTTTAGAAACTGTATGGCCGTGGCAGGCTTCTTGTTATCTACTTCTTTTATCTTAAATTAACCCATTTTTGCTTATCTATACTTTGCCACATGGCTTGTGGCTTACCAGTGTCTTTACATGTTGCTTCTCATGGCGGCGGCTGGCGGTGTCTCCCCCCAGCCTTCTACTTCCCAGAATTCTCTACTCTCTTGTCCCGCCTATACTTCCTGCCTGGCCATTGGCCAATCAGAACTTTATTTACACAGAGCAATATCCACAGTATCCCATTTTCATTTCTGATTTTGTTAATTTGGATGGTCTCTCTCTGTCTTTTGGTTAGTTTGGATAAGGGCTTGTCTATCTTGTTGATCTATCAAACAACCAACTCTTTGTTTCATTAATCCTTTGTATTGTTCTTTTTATTTCTATTTTATTGATTTCAGTTCTCAATTTGATAATTTCCTGGCGTCTGTTCCTCCTGGGAGACTTTGCTTCTTCCTTTTCAAGGGCTTTCAGGTATGCTGTCAAGTCACTAGCATGAGATTTCTCTAGCTTCTTTATGTGGGCATTCAGTGCTATGAATTTCCCTCTTAGTACTGCTTTCATAGTATCCCATAAGTTTGGGTATGTGGTGTATTCATTTTCATTGATCTCTTGGAAGTCTTTAATTTCTTTCTTTATTTCTTCCTTAACCCATTGGTGATTCAGTTGAGCATTATTCAGTTTCCATGAGATTGTAGGATTTCTGTAGTTTTTTCTGTTGTTCAAATCTACCTTTAAATCATGGTGGTCTGATAGAACACAGGATGTTATTCCAATTGTTTTGTATCTGTTGAGATTTGCTTTGTGGCCAAGTATGTGGTCGATTTTAGAGAAGGTTCCGTGGGGTGCTGAGAAGAAGGTGTATTCTTTTTTGTTTGGGTGGAATGTTCTGTAGATATTGATTAAGTCCATTTGAGCCATAACATTAGTTAAGACCATTATGTCTCTGTTAAGTTTCAATTTGGCCAATCTGTCCAGAGGTGAAAGTGGGTTGTTGAACTCTCCCACTATTAATGTGTGGGGTTTTATATGTGATTTAAGCTTTAGTAATGTTTATTTTACATATGTGGGTGCCCTTGTGTTTGGGGCATAAATGTTCAGAATTGAGACTTCATCTTGGTGGATCTTTCCTTTGATGAGCATGTAATGTCCTTCATCATCTCTTTTGATTGATTTTAGTTTCAAGTCTATTTTGCTGGATATTAGGATGGCAACACCGGCTTGCTTCTTAAGACCATTTGATTGGAAAGTCTTTTCCCAAGCCTTTTGTTCTTAGGAGGTGTCTGTCTTTGAATTTGAGGTGTGTTTCTTGTATGCAGCAGAGAAAGATGGGTCCTGTTTTTGTATCCATTCTGTTAGTCTGTGTCTTTTTATAGGTGAATTAAGTCCATTGATATTAAGGGATATTAATGACCAGTGATTGTTCATTCCTGTTGTTATTTTTATTTTTTGGTGGTAGTGTGCGTGTACTTCTCTTATTTGGGGTTTACTGCTGTGGTGTTATCTACTGCCTGTGTTTTCATGGGTGTATCTCCCTTCCTTAGGTTGGAATTATCCTTCTAGTGCTTTCTGTAGGGCTGGGTTTGTGGATAAGTATTGTTTAAATCTGGTTTTGTCTTGGAAGGTCTTGTTCACTCCACCTATGATGATTGAAAGTTTTGCTGGGTATATTAGTATAGGCTGGCATCCATGGTCTCTTAGTGTCTGCATTATATCTGTCTAGTACCTTCTGGATTTCAAAGTCTCCATGGAGAAACCGGGTGTTATTCTGATGGGTTTGCCTTTATAAGTCACTTGGCCTTTTTCCTTTGCTGCCCTTAATATTCTTTCTTTATTCTGTACATTTAGTTGTTTAATTATTATGTGGCGAGAGTACTTTTTTTGGGTTCTAGTCTGTTTGGTGTTCTATAGGCTTCTTGTATCTTCATAGGCATTTCCTTCTTTAAGTTGGGAAAGTTTTCTTCTATGATCTTGTTAAATATATTTTCTGTGCCTTTGAGTTGGTATTCTTCTCCTTCCTCTATCCCTATTATTCATATGTTTGTTCTTTTCATGGTGTCCCAAATTTCTTGGCCATTTAGGGTCATGACTTTGTTGGTTTTAGTGTTTCCTTTGACTGATGAATCTATTTCTTCTACCTTATCTTCAACACCAGAGATCCTCTCTTCCATCCCTTGCATTCTGTTGGTTATACTTGCCTCTGAAGTTCCTGTTTGTTTACTCAGATTTTCTATTTCCAGCATTCCTTCTGCTAGTGTCTTCTTCATTTTTTCTATTTCCCTCTTCAGGTCTTGGACTGTTTCCCTTGCTTTTTCATGATTTTCTTTCAAGGACTTATTGTTTTCTTCTGTTTTAATTGTCCTTTCCTCTAGTTTTTTATAGTGTTCTTCCCATTTTTGTTTGTCTTTTCCTCTACTTTATTTTTTATTTCTTCTATATAAGGCTCTAGCCTCTTCATGATGTTACTTATAAGGTTGTTTTCTTCTTCTTCTTCTTCCATTCCATGATGTTCAGGTATAGCTGTTGGAGAAGGGCTAGTTTCTGGTGATGCTGTACTGCTCTTTATTTTGTTGTATGTACTTCTGCCTTGACGTCTGTCCATCTCCTCTTGGGTTCGTTTGGTCTTATCAGTGTAGTTTGTCCAGAGAGCACTGAAAGATTTAGGGAGCCTCTCTCTGGGCCAGATGGGAGTGCTGGTCCAGATGAGAGTGCTGGCCTGATAGGAGCTGGGGGCTGGACTCTGAGTCTCGGGAAGTCCCTGGGGTCTTCTTATTTTGTCCAGATGGGAGCTCCTCTTGTCCAGATGGGAGTTCTTCTGGTCTCTGGTCCAGATGGGAGTTCCGGGGTGGATGGGAGCTGGGAGTTGGTCTCTGATTCTCAGGAAGTGGCTGGGGTTTCTGACAGATGGGTGTGGAGGAAGGGTGTGGAGACTGCAGTGTCTGCCTGCAGTCTTGGAATAGGGGAACCTTCCTGCAGGGCCCATAGATTAGCCGGAAACTGGGGCCAATTTGGGCAGTTCTTCCCAGGATGGCCTGTGTCCAGCAGTGGGACCCAGGGGCAGTTGCTTCTCTGACTATAACCCCAGGCACTCACCTCTGGTCCAGATGGGAGTTTAGGGGCAGACAGTAGCTGGGGGTTGGTCTCTGAATCTCAGGAAGTGGCTGGGGTCTCAGGCAAATGGGTGTGGGGGCAGGGTGTGGAGACTGTAGTTTCTGCCTGCAGTCCTTGAAAAGGGGAGCCTTCCCACAGGACCCACTGATTGGCTGGAAACTGGGGCCAAGTTGGGCAGTTCTTCCCAGGATGGCCTGTGTCCAGCGGTGGGACTCAGGGGCAGTTGCCTCTCTGGCTATAACCCCAGACACTCACCTCTGGTCCAGATGGGAGTTCCGGGGCAGACTGGAGCTCTATGGTGAGGTCTTTAATGCACTTGGACTTGAGTTTTGTGCAGAGCAATAGATATGGAACGACTCACATTCTTCTACATGCTGACTTCTGGTTGTGCCAGCACCATTTGTTGAAGATGCTTTCTTTTCCTTTGTGTAATTTCAGCTTTTTTGTCAAAAAAATCAGGTATTCATAAGTATATGGATTTATGTTAGGGTCTTTTATTCAATTCCATTGATCCACATATCTGTTTTTATGCCAATACTAAGTTGTTTTTATTACTATAGTTCTATAGTACAGGTTGATTTCAGGAATGGTGATGCCTCTTTAAGTTCTCTTATTGTACAGGATTGTTTTGGCTATCATTTTTTTCTTTTTTCTAAATGAATTTGAATATTGTTTTTCAACGTCTTTGAAGAATTGTGTTGGGATTGATGGATATTGCACTGAATCTGTAAATTGCTTTTTGTAATACTGCAATTTTTATTATGTTTATCCCACGGATCCATGAGGATGTGAGATCTTTTCATTTTCTGATACCTTCTTCAATTTCTTTCTTCAAAGACTTAATGTTCTTCTCTTATAGGTTTTTCACTTGTTTGGTTAGAGTTACCCAACTATATTTTATATTATTTGTGGCTATTGTAAAGGATGCTATTTCTCTGATTTCTTTTTCAGCTCATTTCTACATAGGAGAGCTAATGAGGGCTACTGTAGGAGTTCCCTGTTAGAATTTTTGGTTTCACTTAGGTATACTATCATATCATCTGCAAATAACCAAGGTTTGACTTCTCCCTTTCCAGTTTGTATCCCCTTGATTTCCTTTTATTGTCTCATTGTTCCAACTAGAACTATGACTACTATAATGAATGGACATGAAGAGAGTGGATAGCCTTGTCTTGTTCCTGGTTTTAGTGGAATTTCTTTGAGTTTCTCTCCATTTAATTTGATGTTGACTCTTGGCTTACTGTATATTACTTTTCTTATGTTTATATGTGTTCCTTGTGTCCCTGATCTTTCCTGGACCTTCATCATGAAGGGGTTTTGGATTTTGTCAATTGCTTTGTATCCATTTAATGATATGATCATTTGGGTTTTTTTTTTCTTTCAGTTTGTTTATATGTGGATTACACTGACAGATTTTCATGTATTGAATCATCCCTGCATCTCTTCCAGTTCTTCTGGCTGCTGGGGCTTTACTTGTGCCTATGGAGTCTGATCTTCCAGCTGGTGTGGATGGTGTGTGTTGCCTGTGCCTATGGAGTCTGATCTTCCAACTGGTGTGGGTGGTGTGTGGTGCCTGTGCCTATGGAGTCTGATCTTCCAACTGGTGTGGGTGGTGTGTGGTACCTCTGCCTATGGAGTCTGATCTTCCAACTGGTGTGGGTGGTGTGTGGTGCCTGTGCCTATGGAGTCTGATCTTCCAGCTGATATGGGTGGTGCCTGTGCCTATGGAATCTGATCTTCCAACTGGTGCAAATGGTACTTGTGCTTATGGGGTCTGCTGATGTTATGAGAAAGGCTGTCCATGGAGAGAATGCAAGGGTAGGTGGGGTTGAGCAGTACAGTTCATCTTAGTGTAGCAGAGTGGGTCTTGGGGAAGCAGAGTCCAGTGGTGGCAGCTATGGTTGTGTAGCCTGCCCTCAGGTCTCTCACCTGATAGCTAGCTGCTGGTGACAGCCCCCAAACAGTAGAGTTCCACCAGAGTTGGGGGCAGGACCAAGCTGCCTTGCTGGGTCTAAGATGGGAGGGTGAGGGTCACAGGATGTGCCCTGGGTCTTAGGGCCTGGAAGTGGGTGCAGTTTAAGCTGAGAGTCCTGTCATCACATGTTCTTCCAACTGGTATCCATGGGGAGGATGCTCGGGTAGGTAGAGATGTGCAGAGGAGTGAGCCATGGGGGAACACTGTTCAGTGAGTGGAAGGGGTGAAGAGGAGATCCTGGCTGCAGGTCTCTCACCCACTGCGAGTGATATACTTTTAAACTAGCAATTCCATAAAAGAAAGAGTATCAGTAAAGATAAAAAAAAAATAATCTTTTCCATGTTACAGCCACTGCCAGAAATTTTTAGTAATTTTAATGTATAGTTTTGCAACTTTAGCTGTATAGTTTGTATTTTCAAAGAATTAATAATGAACAAAGGATTTTCTTAGTCAGATGATAATCAAGATTACACATAGCATAGGGTTAAGAAACAAATATGAATAGTATGTCATTTTAGTGGACTTCTGACAACTTGAGTTTTAAAATTTTTGTTTACGTTCTGAAGCAAGTATTGCTAGTGTCTAAGCTATGTATCCAAGCTATTCTCTAATTAACATGCTTTTCTGCTACTGAATTGTTGCCTTCTCTCGAACTACCATAGACAATTAATCTGAAACTTTATGACAAAGGTCACCTTTCCAAAGTATCTGCACTTTGACTTATTAGTTATAATCAAAATCAAGTCAGACACGTGAAAGATGCTCTCATTATGGCAAAAATTCTGCATCAGCATATTAATGTTAAAGTATTACTGTTGGAGTCTTCCTTTCATGAATAGGACAACAGTTACGCCTTGTCTCCCTCCCTGGAGGATGGCATGCTACAGAATGGACCTTAGACCACATTGTGCTCTCTCTTCACTTCTGAGCTGCTTGCTCAGCCAGGGGCTCTCCAGGAAGCAACACCCACATTATTAATTTTTTTTGGGGGGGGAAATAGTTGTCTCTTTCAGAAAATAAACAATAACTTTGTGAAAATAAGATCCCATCTATGTACATTCAAATTGTTCTCAATATTTATAAATGAGAACTTACTTTTTATTCTAAAACAAATGGTCTGTGAGGATGATGAAAAGGAAGGGATAAATAAAAGTATGTAACGAGTTGTGAAAACAATGCAAGTGTTAGGAAAAACATAGTTGTCATCTAAAAACACCTTAAATGAGGTTACACACATCTTTGCTTAGCAGTCTCCAGTGTCTCATTCTGATTTACTAACTCCTTATGTTTTCTCTGTAATCTTGAAGTAGTATTTGTCACATTATATATTTATAGCACCAGAAGCATCAGCACATCCTTATAAATGTGCCAAAATAGCTTTAAAATGATGACTTAAAACAGTTAATCTCCTTCTGAGTTTCAACACATTATAATATCATCCTATAATTTCATAGATTGTAGGGTTTGTATCCATTCTGAATGACGTGATTGCTCTGCTAAACAATAATGAAAGGAAAGGGAAAAAAATTCCAAAAGTAAAGGCTTCCTGAAGATAATTTTTATAAAACATGTAAAAGCAAATAAATTCATTCTGATTGCTCCTAAAGGACATAAACCAAACACAATCAAAATTAGTCAGTACCAGGCATGGCACAACAGTAAACACATGTTTATACATTTGAAAATCTCCAGACAGGCTCTGTGTCTGGATTATGTTTTCCTTTAGTGGAAAAAAAATGGTACGTGTCTGTTTTGAGAGACATGTATAACAATTAACATTATTTTCAAGGGAAACATCCAGTATAATATCTTGAAGATAGATAATGAATACAATCATTGCTTTATTTTTCCAACTATGGCACAAAACATAAAACCATATGTACACAGATCATTGCATTGGAGGAGAAGATCAAAGATAGAATGTAACTCACAGAATGAGCAAGGTAGACCTTTCAATTCTGCTAAAAGTTTTCTGCTTTCTGTTACCACTTACTGGGAAATTACTCTCTGTTGTGCACACTTCCAAGAATTGATTTAATTCCTGGTTATATAACACCGTGCATACATACACCATAGCATCATTTCATCTCTACTATACTGCCAGCTAGATATTGCCATATCACTATTTTCAGGTCATGAAGCCTAGACCAGAAAGGAGAAGAGCTGGCGTAGGGTAGGTATAAGAAGGTTGTAGTGAAAAAGCAGTAAGAGAAAGTCGCTGAGAGCTTTTTTATCAAACCTAGTTGACTTCATTTGCCATCTCAGTGCTTTCTGAGTTGAACCTGAGAGGGAAAAATGTAGACATTGGAAAAAGAGTTGCCCAGCATGTCTTCCTTTGTGGCAAGCAGTGAGTTTTGCAGAATACTCATGACACTTGAAAGAAGTGTTGGGAAGTGCAGGGAATGACTTTCATTCATAGGTTCTAGGAATGTCTGATATCAGTTTTCATGTAAGTGACTCAATGGAGACCAGGTTGAAATGATGGAAGTTAATTCAAGTAGGCAGCAAGTCTATATATGCGGTTTTCCATCATGTGGCCCAACTCCATATAGGATTCCCAACTAGAGAAGCAGGACATTGATGATGAGCAGCGATTCAAAGGGACTGTGGCCATACCTCTGACTGACATACAGTTTACACAAACTGGTCCCCCTAGAGTGACTGACCACTTACAGCCACTTTACCTTCTGTCTTTCATGTGGAAATGCTTATTATTCTTTCAGAGTCCAGGTGTATCATATTTCCTTTGACTATATCACTTATTTGATATACAGTTCTAGGTGTCCATGGATACCTTTGTCACTGAGTATACAAAAAATGGGCATTTGGTGTTTACTTGATATGTTTTTACAATGGTGAATTTCTATGTATATATAATTTTGAAGTTAAAGAATATTAATGTATTTTTAATTTAGTCATATTATTAGTCTGCATTATTTTCATTAATGAATCTGGCAAAATTTTTCAATGTTTGATGGACTATATTTACATTAATCCCAACCTTCATTTTTTATGATGTCTTTCCTTGATTTCTTCTTCCTTCCTTCCTTCCTTCCTTCCTTCCTTCCTTCCTTCCTTCCTCCCTCCCTCCCTCCCTCCCTCCCTCCCTTCCTCCTCCTCCTCCTCTCCTCCTCCTCCTCCTCCTCCTCCTCCTCCTCCTCCTCCTTCTTCTCTCTCTCTCTCTCTCTCTCTCTCTCTCTCTCTCTCTCTCTCTCTCTCTCCTCTGCTCTTCCCTTCTGGGGAGTGTTTGTTTAGCCTCATGCGATTTTCTATGTGAAGCAAAGGAAGCGCTGAGAGATGAAGGGTGTGTCATGTGACCCCCTTTGTTTCTCTTTGTCTTCTTTGTAGTCTGGATTTTGAGTGGTTTCTGTGGGTTCACTGGAATTTTTTGCAGTTGTGGAAGAGAAGGACCTTCACTGAGTTCTCATGGAGCAAGCTATGGTTATTGGCAGCGTGCCTCAGGAGAGGCACTATTACATCGCAATAGTAACTAGCATTAGGTGACATACAAAACTACAGTTCTGTGCACATTTACTTTTCTTTTCTGTCATTGAGCTCTAAATAGTGCATGTTCACCTAAACTATGAAATACAGTTTCACTAGAAAAGTTACAATGTATGCTCAGTCTAAGACTGCTGACATGAAGCCAATGATGGGAAATCATTGATCATTAAGACTTGCCAAAAGACAATGAACTCCACAGGATATGAATGGGCATTCTAAGTCCCAGCCTCTTTTCTTGTGAGAACAGTGTTTCTAGAATATGGAAATGCTGAATCATACTCTTTTATGAGAAACAGCAGTTGAGATGTGTCATCTTAGTTTGGCATAGCTAACTAAGTAAATAGCAGAACTATAACCCAGCATTGTGTAGTAAATAGTAGAACTATAACCCAACATTGTGCAGTATTGGTGAAGCAAAATTTCCTTAGGAGGAAATTAGGCAGTTCATGTATTAGTTTAGAGTTTCTGCCTTGAGATCAGCAAGTCTAACAGTCCTAGATCACTGGGGAAAGACTGATAAGTAAACTTAAAATAGCCTTCATGAGAAAAGAGGGATAAACCAAACATTGGAACATATGAGGACCCTTGGTTTGAGGCATTCCCCTTGAACACAATGCTGATAAAAACAAAAACAAAACCCTTTATTAAAACCAACCTTAATGTCATGAATCCCATCTTCTCTTCTAATAATGAAACCAGCCTCAACTATTGATCTCAATTTATCAACAGTTTCCTTTCAAATCCTATTTGGTTAGTCTGCATTCCATCCATGCTCAACCATTTATTATCTTGCCACATTTTGCACTAATCTCTTGTCTTATGAGCTAGCTATAAATCAGTTTTGTTCATACCTGAGTCTCAATACTTAACTTGAGTATTATATAGGTACAAATCTTCATCTTCAGAAAGAAGATATTTTCTTTATTCATTAAGGCATCATCAATCCTTCTTATGAAACAGAAATTTATCACTAGTACTTGTAATCTTCAAGGCTCAATCTGTGAGCACTTCATTTTGATATGTCTGAATTCAGGAGTGCCACATTACCCATTCTTCTCTGTCCTGTTTCCAGAGTTTTAGATTTCTATAGTGTAGCTGTGGCAATTGTGTCAGACACAGGAAGCAGTATTTAAAGGGGAATTTGTGTTCTCAACAGAATTAAATCAGAGATACTGATTTGGATGACTTAATATATTTGGTTTTTTTGTTATAATGGCCAAATCTTGAAAACTCAGATTATTCTGCTCTCCAATTTAGGGCAAATATAAAAAAAATGTAGACTTGTTCTTGGTAAGGTGACTGCTACTTAGAGAGAGGTAGCATAGACATTTATCGGGTGACATTCATGAATATCTTCCTAAGTTTTACAGGATTTTAAATTTCAAATTTAATATTAGAATTGGTCACCTTTTAAAATTAAGTTTAGTATTCGTAGAAAAAGAAACAAAATTATTTTTACTGTTAGTCTCAAAAATCTAGTTTTATAAAATTTTACTAGGACAATCAAATAAAAGGTTTATCAAGATACCCAATTCATTAATTTCCATCTTCATGTTCACCTTCAAATTTATATCCTTGTACATGACAAAGGATATAAGAATAGTATAGTTGTCAATTTTCATACTCAATGTCAGACTGATAATTTGGGACTCAGTACCTTGTATCACCAACACAAGCCTGCCTTTGACATCAGTCTGTCAATGCCACCTTCTTCATCACAGAGACAGAGGTACTCATTAGAAACCTCAACAAAACAGCCAAGAAAGAAAACACCTAAATGCTTGTCAACTGATGTATTTACAAAGAAAAAAAAGGTACTTATTCATAGAGAAAAATTCAGCAATAAAACATGAATGATCTCAGTCATTTGGAGCCACCTGAAAGGAACTGAGTTTGTGATATGGAATTAAAGATGATCAACACAAAACAATCTCAGTTATGTAGCATCTAATATCATAGAATTAAATGTAAGATGCTTATCATCAATGGATGGAGATCTTGTTTGTGAGGGAAAGGGTATTATTTTCAGGCAACTGTAAGAATTTTTGGTGCAATATTAGATTGTATACTTAAGAGCAAGATGAATATATAATGATTGGATATCCTTCACCTAGAAAATATAAAAGAAATGATTTTGACATTATTTTTTATCATAAGTAATATTTGAGAAGATAAATATTTTTGGCCTTATTTAAACATTAGCTAATACATGCAAATGTTCAAACATCATATATAACTCCACTACTATTCATATTTAATGCTATTTTTATTTACCATACATTCATTGTGAAATAGCTTCAAAATAAAACAAAGTTAAGGTTTTTCTAATCTAGTTATTACATTTTTTGTCTTCTGCTTGGTTCACAAAAACTCTTTCATGTGAGGAGCCAGGAAAAATCCTGAATTAATGGAGTTCTGAATGTTGTTAACATGGGTGTGGCTATATAACAAGACCTCATAGCCTCAGATTAATGGGAAAATGGCAAAGCCTTTCCACTACGGTGAGGGCTAGAGGTAAAGTAAACACTTCTGTGGACTATCTGTAGATATTGATAATGTGTGTAGAAAATATCCATCATAGCCCCACCTCCTCCCAGATATTTATGACCTGAGGTCTGCTCTCCTACAGAGACTTCTGCTATTGAGATTAGTTAAACCTGTCTCTAGTCTCCTTGATCTAGCTGAGTATAATAACCTTTCCTCTTTGATTGCCAGTATGTAATAAGTGCCTTTTTGTTCAGCTATATGCAATAACTCTATCTGTTTAGATTTATTGACTAAATAATTTGAGATTCCAGGGTGCTGCGGTTTCTCCACCTGAGACTCCAAGCCACCTGTCCTAGTTTTCATATGAGCCTGTGTATTTGTCTTTTCTTCACTCCTCTGTTGCTCCTGTCTTGTTCTTCCCCAGAGTTGTGGTGGATGGAGCATTTCCGATAGACTGTTATTTTTATTTAGTCATCTAGCATAGTACCTTTAACTACCTACTCAAGTTATCTTTGCTCTGGCTTCCTCATTTTGCAGTCTGAAATTTTGATAAATAAGCAGTGAAAACATAAAAAGAAAAAGAAAGAATTCAAGACCACACCATTTTGGAGTTCAGTTAAGTACTGGTGCTTATTTTTCCTTTATAAATAATACCAAGATAGAGAACCGTATGTTTAACTTAAATGAAACCTTCATATGCAAGCTTATTAACAGCACATTTACGTATGTAATCAGTGAACTAACAAGAAGATAAAAACACAAAGAAGAGTGAGATTGTTAAAGAGGCAAAGAGACTAGATTTTTTTTAACCTAAAAAAGATCCTACTCCATAAGAAAATGAGAATGGGTGCTTTCTCTTGATGCTAGAAGTCAGCATAGAAGAAATTCACTTCCTATAGTCAGCATAAAAGAAATTAATGTTCTGTCTCTCAGCAGAAATGGAAAGATCTTTTCCCTACAGCCTCACAGGAAGCCCATCTAGGGTTCAGGTCTCTCTCTCTCTCTCTCTCTCTCTCTCTCTCTCTCTCTTTCTCTAGTCCTCTCTCTCTCTCTCTTCCCTCTCTCTCTCTCTCTCTCTCTCTCTCTCTCTTTCTCTAGTCCTCTCTCTCTCTCTCTTCCCTCCTCTCTCTCTCTCTCTCTCTCTCTCTCTCTCTCTCTCTCTCTCTGTGTGTGTGTGTGTATGTGTGTGTGTGTGTGTGTGTGTGTGTGTGTGTGTGTGTGTGTGTGTTCATTCATTCAATTTTCCTGTGCTTCAGATTGACAAAATTCTTGTATTTCTGTAACATGGCCTTTGGCCTAGATTTTATGGACTTGTACAAACCAGGATCCCAAGACCACTCTTTCAGGGGAAGGCAGGGCCTCACAATTCTTTAGCACAATCTACAGAAAGCACTAAGGCTTTCTGGAGCAGCAGGGCCTGCAGTATTATAAAGGACCAACAGAGTCAGTTGCTCTCTTTAGCAGGAGGAAGGGAAGCCACCTGTACATTAGGGATGAACAAAGTCAGGAAAGAAAAAGGAGCAAGCCTTACTGATGGTAGACCCTCACCAGCTCTCCCAGTGGAACTCAGGCAGACTTAATTTAAGTTTGGAAAAATAAAACAAACAAAAGATATTTCTTTTGTCCCATGTCTAGGAACACTCTGCTTGGCCACACAGCTAGCACCTCATTAAGCTGAGTCAGCTCTAATAACTAATTTAGAAACCAGACCTGCCTGTTCTGACTTCCATGTACTTCCTCAGTGTTCCCAGGTTTGTTTTACTTGTTTATTTATTTTAGGAAAGTTTGTTAGGAATTCCAAATAACTTAGGAAATGTTTCCAGACACCAGAATTCTGACATATGTGTGTCTAGCTTGTATTCAACAATTCTGAATTTGAAAAGTCTGTCAACACAGAGCTAAAGGTTAGGGATAGTATCTATGCCCTGTACCTCCTTCTGTCTTAAGCTGAATCTGCAGGACATTGATTCATAGTTCCTGGAGTACTTTGTACCACAATAGTGTCTAACCATGAAAACATGGGTTTCAATAGACTTTATATCTAATTTTCTATCATGATAAGGATAGGTCCATTATAAAATAAACAAATGAAACAGGGGAAAACAAATTAAACAGGCTTTATTTTTTTGCTTTATTTTGAGCAGGCCAGAATTAAGATTGCTATGATTAAGGTAGTAGATAAAGATCCAGAACCAATAAATAAATAAATGAATAAATAAATAAATAAATAAAATTAAAAATAAGTAAATAAAGGAAACAATGAAAACAAACCTCCTATGCTGGCCCATTTTACATGAACTTAACACAAGCTTAAGTCATTTAGGATAAGGGAGCCTTGATTAAGGAAACATCTCTTGTCATCATAGAGCCTTTGTCCAGTGACTGATGGAGGCAGATGCAGAGACCCACCACCAGGTACCAGGCTGAGCTCCCAGAATCCAATCCATGAAAGAAAGGAGGGATTCTGCAGGCAGGGGACGTAGAGAACATGATGGGAAGACATGCAGAGATGACCGGCCACACTATTGGAAGCCCATGGACTGTGGACTAGTGGCTGTGGAGCCCTCATGGGACCGGATGAGACCCTCTGGATACAGAAGATGGTTGTTTGGCTCGAACTGTTTGGGGGACACCCAGGCAGGGAGATCAGGATCCATCCCTGATGCATGGGCAGTGCCTGTAGTGTGACACCTTGCTCAGCCTTGGTGCAGTGGGAATGGGCTTAGACTTCTCTAGGCTCAGTGTGCTAGGCTCTCCTATAGGAGACCTTGATTTGGGGAATGTGGGGATGTGGGGTGGCTTGGGAGAGAGGGCTGAGGGGTGGGAGGAGAGAGGAGGTGAGATTTGTGGATGGTATGTAGAGTGAGTAGAAAAGTTCTTAATAAAGAAAATGAAAAAAACAAAAACAAAACAAAAAGAAAGAAAGAAAGAAAGAAAGAAAGAAAGAAAGAAAGAAAGAAAGAAAGAAAACATCTCTATGAGGTTGTCCTGTAAGTCTATGGTACATTTTCTTGATTGATTTATATGAGATGGCCCAGATTCCTGTGGGTAGTGCTACTCCAGGGCTGATGGTTCTGGCTGTTATCAGGAAGCAGGGTGAGCAAGCCATGGGTAACAAGCAAGTAAGCACCATTACTTGATGGCCTTTGCTTCAGTTCCTCACTCCAGGATACTTCACTGCTTGAGTTCTGCCCTGACTTTCCATGCATACTGACAGAATTTGACTTGAGAGTCCTCAGGTTAAATAATCCTTTTCCTTCTATTGTGGTTTGAATGACAATGGCCCTTGTAGATTTACATGTCTGAATACTTGGTCCCCAGTAAATGGAACTGTTCGGGAAATATTAGGAGGTATGGTCTATTTGGAAGAGGTGTATGATGGCGGCCTACTTTGATGTTTCAAAGCATGCCATTCCCAGACAGTATGCTCTGTCTTGTGGTTATTTCTCAATATATGAGCTCTCAGCTACTGCTCCAGTGCCATGACTGCTTGCCTACTGCCATGCTCCCTACCATAATAACCATGATTCTCTAGTCCTCTGAAACTGTAAACCCAAATAAACTCTTTCCTTTATAAGTTGAGTTCTTTACGGTAACTTATTAGGATACCATAGAAAATAGAGAACACCTCTGCAAGTTTCATTTGGTCATGGTGTTTCATCACAGCAACAGAAACTCTAACTAAAATACTTCTATTTATTCTAGAGTGCAATTTCCCCATAGGCCAACATTTGCTGAACATGGCTGTAAGTGTAGCAGTTAGATATTGATCTATTAAAATATGAGTTAATTATCAGCTGTTCCTTGAAACATTCAATAACTAGATATATCATAACAAATGGGTTGGGTTTAAAAGCATAATTTACACAATATCACAGTAATAAGGGGTGGTTATTCCATACATTTTGATGAAATGTGTAGTGGATAGCCATCCCAGCATTGGCCTGGAAGTTCCAACCCCCATTGAGGCTTCAGTAATAGTCACGCCCACAAGGTAGGGCAGAGGAGGAAGCGGAAGACCAAGGATCAGGAAGAGGTCACTCTCTTGGTTCCCGGACTCTGAATGCTGGAGGTGGACTGAACAGAGTTCTCCAGAGAACAAGGCCGGACTGCACTATACCCTTGCCAGACCCTGTAACCTACCCCCTCATTTGTAAGTACCCCACAAAACAAACCTCCCTTTTAACTACGTGGAGTGGCCTTAATAATTTTACCAATAGAAATGTTTATGTAACTATCTTTTTATTTATTCATCCTTGCACTGGAACAAACATATTGTTGTAAGCAGCTATTAAATACTCTGCATTCCACTCAGCATCATTAAATCATTTTAATTTATATGAAATTTCCTCATGATGTCATAGGAGAAATGCTTATATATAAAATACACATAAATGACTTTTTACAAAAATTTTTGTGTGACTTTAAAATTAATGATAAAGTGAGCATGTTTTCACTATGAATAAAGATAGAAAATAAAGAACATTTCTAAGTAAAATAAAATTGTTATTTTAAGATTTTTTCTAACTAGAAGATATTCATATTTTATTAGAATGAAATAATTTACAAAATATGTTAGGTTTCATTGTATGTCATATTCATCTGCATAAAACACTGGCCTAATATCTGACTTTTAATGGTTAGTTATAAATTTATTTATTATATGCACAGGGCTGCTATGCACACCTGGTAAAATATGAATTCAATTGTTTGTTCACCCCTTATTGCGTGGTGTGTGACATCTTGAGCAGGCAATTCAATTATGTGTTGGGGTTGCATGTGAGAATAAAGGTCCACCTGAGAGGGTTCTCAAGTTTTGACCCAGTGACAGAAATAATCAACATCTAGTATTCCACCCTTTTCTATTCAAACTCTATTTTTGTATTAAAATTGCTTGTAGAAAACATAAAATTAGACTGCCTTTTAAGCCCAGGAAAAGTATCACATTGCTTCCTATACAAACATAACACCGCTGGCTGGGTGGTGTCATTTTGGGATTCTGTATGTGAAGTGACAAGCAGAGAAACATGACTCCATTACATGTGATTATGTTCTATAAAATGTGACACACTGATTGAAAGAAAAACAGTTATTTTCAAACTTCATTCACATATCCAGTGAAAGAAGTTATTACTCACTTTGTATTTTTCACAATAAGCTCGACAATTTGGGGTAATATATACATGATTAAGGCATATTTTAACTTTATCTGAGTTATAAATCAAACACACACATATATATGAATGTTACTAGAAGAAAATAAAACTAAGCTTTCCTGGACAAACCATATATCATGGTGCAGAAGCTAAAGAATTTCATTTTCTTGAGAAAGTACAGAAAGCTCTCCTAAGGTTTTCCCACCTTTGAGAACAGTTAGTGCTTGTGAACAATGGAAAAGGAAGATCTAATGCTAATAGTCATAGCTAGATACCTAAAAAGAGCCCTGCTCATTCCTGGAGAAAAGTCCATAGACTTTTTGCTAAAGACTGAAAATTGACCCCAAAAACACCAAGGGATTTTTACAGTTTTCCTTTAGTAGTGGTAGAAAAGTATAACCCAGGTATTTTAAATTCTTTTGTTTTACTGAAAATAAAAGTTATTTAGGCTTACTACTCTGTGATATAGTAGCACACAATCTAAAATATGCCTTATGTCTTTCTGATATCACATTCTAGCTCCAACCCATATGCTTGCTCTGGTTTCTAATGATTGGATATTTTGAAAGATGACGAAGAATGAGGGATGAGAACATAAGGAAAAGGGAGGTTTGAGCTGGAACAGGGACAGAGTGGAAGAGCAAGGAAAGAGATGCCATGATAAATGAAGACATTGTGGGAATAGGGAGAAACAGGGTGCTAGGGAATTTCCCAGAAATTCACAAGGATGACCCTACCTTAGACTACTGGCAGTAGTTGAGAGGGTGCCTGAACTGGCCTACTCTAGTCATCAGGTTGGTAAATACCCTTACTGTCACCATAGACCCTTCATCTAGTTACTGATGGAAGCAGAGATTCATGGACGGGAACCAGGCTGAGCTCCAGGAATTCAATTGATGAGAGGAGGGATTCTATAAGCAAGGGACATTGAGATCACGATGGGAAAATGTACAGAGACAACCATCCACATTAGTAGAACCCATGAACTGTGGACCAATAGCTGTGGAGCCCCTATGGGACTGGACTAGGCCCTCTGGAGATGTGAGACAGTTGTTTAGCTTGAACTGTTTGTTGGGGGGAGGAGGCAGGGGGATCAGGACCTGTCCATGGTGCATGAGCAGGCTTTTTGGAGCCCACTACCTATGTTGGGACAACTTGGGCAGCCTTGGTGCAGGGGAGGGGGCTTGGACCTCCCTCAACTGAGTGTACCAGGCTCTGCTGACTCCCCATGGGAGGCTTTACCTTGGAGGAGGTGGGAATGGGAAGTGGGTTGGGGGGGAAGGCTGGGGGGCAGGAGGAGGGAGGAGGGGGGATCTGTGGATGGTATGTAAAATGAATAGAAAACTTCTTAATAATAAAAAAAAGAAAAAGAAAAGAAAGATGACAAAAGTACCAGCAACTATTCCTCAGATCTAGTGCTTGGGGTCTCATTTTTATATATGACTACGTACAATGGTTCTAATGTCATCACAAACTTTTCAAATACAAAGTGAATTTGTCCTCCTTCATCTGATAACTTCTTTTTATCCTGATTTAATATTTTAACCATCAGAAGTTTCATTTTCTTAAACATCTTTCCTGTACAGTCCCAGGCAACTCCTCTTAAATAACCCACAACCTACCAATCCTTTCTAAATGTTTTTCTTGATGGAGGGGATTCAGTTTATATATTGTCCTCTGTTGACCAACTACAACTGTGTAAAATTTCATAGAAACTAAGCAATAATTTTCTATTAAAAATCAGCAAAAAATTCACACATTTTTTGGATCATGTAGAAATTCACTGATATATCAGTCTATTACTTATCCTCCCACTAAGAAGTAAATGCTATTTGTTTCACAAACAGATTTGATTCTGATTAACATAATTTCTGGTAAGAAAATCCCAAAACATCCATTTATTCCAGAACTTCTACCATTATTATTATTATAATATAATTACCACTAAAATTATAATCAAACTCAAATTTATTTGGTCTATTATACCAGCTTGGATTTAAAACACAATTTTAAAGGCCATATCATAGAACAGACTATCATGACTAATTTTATGACGACTATTTTAGAGTTACTATTGCTATCATGAGACATCATGACAAAAAAGCAAGTTAGAAAGAAAAGGGTGTACTTGTCTTATACTTACACATCATAGTCCATCACTGAAGGAAGTCAAGCAGGAACTCATACAAGGTAAGGACCTAGTTTCGGGTGCTGATACAGAAGCTATGGAGGAGTTCTGTGTAAGCTTTGATCGTCATGGCTTACTAAGGCTGTTATCTTACAGCACCCAGAACCATCATCTCAGGGATGGCACCACCCACAATGGGCTGGTCCATCTCCATCAATCACTACTTAAGAAAATGCTCTACATCCTGATCATACGGAGGAATTTTCTCAGTTGAGTTCCTCTCCTTTCAGATGTCTCCAGATTGTGTCAAGTTGACATAAAACTAGCTGCATGATGACTAAATTTCAAAACGACTTGTCCAAATCTCTGATAGTCACCTTAGAAAACTTCCATAAAAGGAAGTGCTGGATTGAACATATTAAATGTGACTAAAGGATCATGATTCTAAACTTCACATAGGAAAAATCAATTCCTATACCTGGTTTCCAATAAAATATTTATTGGAATATTAGAAATTAGTAAACATAAGGTTTTATCTTTTAGAACTCCCAACAAAATAATAAAGGTTAATTTTCATACAACATGAATGAAGAGAAATAAGCTTTCAGTTCTGTTTGGCTTTTAATATCTTATTAAACTCTAGGTATAAACCCTGACTGTACTCCATCAGTAACAGCTCTGTGATCCAAGCTGTGTGCAGAACTAAATATCAGAGAGTTGTAATAGGAACAATGAGGGTGAAGGCTGTCTTTAATGCTGACAGAGAAGTAAGTTGAGAGTAGGTTTTGAAGTGCTTGAAGACTATCTATCTACTAGCCCTTGTGAGGCTGTGGGGTATGATGTAATTTCAGCAATCAAATGCCCAAAAAAGATTGCAAATCTCAGGTGAGCCTAGGTGGTACCTCAAAGGACCCTGATTTAGAGAAAGACAATAAATAGTAGCACTTTATTTAGTGCCCTGACAGGGTGGCAACCCTACCCTATAGAAACAGGCATGTCTAATGAGTACCTTTCCCCCTACTCCTCTAATCTGTGATTTACTGTGGATCCAAACATATTTTCCACAGGTCATATTCTTGAAATTGTTACACATATATAGCATTTGGAACTTTTTTCTAAATATTGTTTCTGGCTACGGAGCTTTCAAAAAGAAATTATATACTGACATGCCTGTATGATTGCAGAAAGCATTCAATTTCTCAAATACAACATTCACAGAGTCTGTTAAACTCTCCAATCATATAAGCAATCATTGAAAATTTTGATATGATAATACATTTTCAATAAGAAAAAATTATATTATATCTTAGTCTTTGTTCCATTGCTGTGAAATACACTATAACTAAGCAATTCTAAAAAGAGTTTTGGTCTTACTTACAGTTTCAAAGGTATATTCCATTATCATTATGGAGAAAAGCATGGCAGCACACAGACAAACATGGTGCTGGAGAAGTGACTGAGAGTTCTACAGCCAGATCCACAGACTGGGGCTGGCATGGGCTTTTGAAACATCAAACCTTTTCTCCAATTGACACATGCCCTTCAATGATTCCACACTTCCTTATCCTTCTAATCCTCTAGAAGAGTTTCTTTCACTACCTGGTGACCTTTCAAATATAGGAGCCTATGGGCCCATTATTTAAAACACTGCATTCAGTTCTCTGGCCCCTGTAGGCTTGTATCCATATGAAAAATTCATTAATACTCAAAACTGTATTCAGATCAACTTCAAAAATCTCTATAGTCGATCACAGTCTCACCTGTAGGCAGAGTTTTCCTATGTTGAAAGCCTGCTCCCAAATAACTGACACAGAGTCTTAATATTAATTACAAATGCTTGACCAATGGCTCAGGCTTGTTACTACCTACCTCTTACATTTAAATTAACCCATATTTCTTATCTATGCTTTGCAACTGGCTCAGGGCTTGTTACCTCATTTTCAACACATCTTGCTTCCTTGGTGATTGCCTGGTATCTCTTCCCTCTGCCCCTGTTCATCTCAGTATCTTCAGTTTAATTGTCCTGCATAACTTTATCCTGCCTTGCTATAGGCCAATCAGCTTATTTATTAACCAATGAGAGTAATATATATTCACAGGGTACAGAAGGATTATTCTACAGCATTTCACCTTTTGTGTCTAATTAAAAAGGAATGTGTTATCTTTAAAATCGTAAAACTATATATAACAAAATCAGTTATCAAGTAAGAATTACAGTTACAATATCCAGTTCATTTGTGTTTGGCATAATTAGAGAAAATACACAATTATCTATTTTATCTTGGTGAGTTCAAAGTTTCATATCTAATTTATCATTTATCATAATTAAGGAAAATTTTAGCTATGTAGTCTTCAACTCCAACAAAGACCCAAGAAGGATGAAATATTACCTAATGACAGGGGCATCAGACTGTCTGGACAGTCACCCAAAGTACCTCTGCAACATTAGGGAATCCAACTTTGGCCTACATCCTATCATATCTGACATAATTTCCTGTGAAGCAAGGAATTATGAAGGATTGTCCTACCTTGTCTTGATAAAGTTTGGCATTTGCTTTTCTTGCATCTTGCTGGCCTAGTTTGGATATTATATTGTTAGCAATTGAGGCAGAGACAGTTTCTTTGCCCAGATGGCTAACTTTTACCATAAAGTAAACAAACTTAAATGGAGCTTCTTTGTTGCCTATCATATTCTCTGAAGTAGATTGGTGCTTCCAGGAGCAGATTTGTCTCACTGGCATGAAAAGCCCTGGGTTACTAAACATATTAAATGCCATATTCTGCAGGTTTTGAAGTGTTTGAAGACTATCTATCTAAATATATCTGTTTATGATGTTTAAGACATATCTAACATGACTCTAAATTTGACTATTATGAATGACTATTAATCTGTATTTTTAATTATATATTACATTTTTAAATCAGTTACATAAGCATAACAACCCAAACAAAAGTAGAAACATACATACAATATAACAAAATACTAGGCTTTCTTGATATTTCCTCTGCCAAAACTATTAGCCCAAAACTTTTTAAGTTCACTTCAGTAGGTTTTCTTTCTTTCTTTCTTCCCTTTTTTTGACATGGGTTAAAAGCAGCCACATTCTTTGCCAAAATATGAAAAGAATGGTCCCTAGGCCACTTACTGATATCTGTTCCCTGTGGAACGTTTTGAGCTGTGCCCCCTTCTCCCAATTCAAGTTGACTTGGGCACTGTCTTGCATGCTTCTACTAGTACGGCCCATTAAGTCTCACATAAATTGCTTTCCTAATCCAAAGTCTCAAAGTTCACATTTCTCCATCAAGCAGCATGGTCAGGCCTGTCAAAGCAATATCCTACTCTTCGGCACTAACTTTTTTTTCAGTCGTTATTCTATTCCTGTGAAGAGATGCCATGATTATGACAACTCTTATAAAAGACAGAATTAATTGGGGTCTTGTCTAAATTTTCAGAGGTGCCTTCCATTATCAATATGGAAGGGAACATGGCAGCAAACAGATAGATATGGTACTGGAGAAGTAGCTTAGAATTCTACATCCTGATGCTTAGGCAGTGGGGAGAGAGACTGGGCCTGGCATAGGCTTTTGTCACACTTCCTCCAACAAGACCATATCTATTAATCCTTCTAATCCTACAGCCACTCTGGAGGAGAAACAGAAGAAAAAGGCCAAGATCCACTATCAGAGAAAGAAGCAGCTCTTGAGGCTACAGAAACAGGCAGAAAAGAACCTGGAGAAGAAAATCAGCAAGTTCACAGAGGTCCTCAAGACCAACAGACTCCTGGTGTGAGTCCAATAAAGACTATTTGCTTCATGCCTGCCTAGTCTGCTCTTCCTGTCACCAACCAGGGGAGTGGGGATAGGTGCTTTGGTCAGGCTCCTGTGGGAGAGAGTACTTTTTAAACAGCTGTAAAATCTTAGTGCCTGCTTGGTGAGCTTGATTAAAGGAATGACCGTGGAATTGAAAAAAAAAGTTTCTTCCACTCCCTAGTGACTTAAGCATACAAGCATTGAAGCCTATGAGGACCATTATTATTCAAACCATCACACATTGTATATCATCATATATCTGGATAAAAATAGTTGTTGATGAACTTGCATTAATTATGGCACAACCATTCATACTGATGTGGCCCATCACAGCAAAGAGACATCTTAATTTCCAAATTGGGTTCTCTAAAGGTGAATGAACTTGTCAAAAAATAAAATAGGAATATTTATTATTCTCCAAAAAATAACACTTTAGACTATTTCAACAAAGCTATAAAAACTGGAGCTAAAATCACAAGCATAAAACTGGATGTCGCTGAGGTAGATGCTATAGAGGTAGAGTTCTACCATATCTGTTTCTGCATTGAAAAAGATGATTCCTGCCACACTGATTTTATTGTTACAAAGTGGTAACATGCCATCATGTTTTTCTGTTTCCAAAACAAAACACTATCATGGGATAAGCATATGCACATAAAAGGGTGTAATCTCAACATAAAGTTAAACAAAGAAAACTGACATGAAATACCAGTGCTATTTTCCAAGCTGTCATTCTAAATGTTAACAAAAATGACAAGCCAGAGTATGTGAAATTCATAAATTGTTGTGAATCATCAAAGCAGGCCCACCAAGACCACAAACAAAGAGGGCCTGTTCCTAGAACTCCAAAACCATTGTTTCCTGGAAAAACAAGACATCAATAATTAGTGGTCAGAAAATAAGATAAGAAGTAAAAACTGAATAACAAGTAATTAATAAGAAATAAGCCAGCTAATTTTGTTTTATAATACTTAGGAAATGATTATAATCAAGCATTTTGTCATCAGAAAGTAGTTCTATTTTATGCCTACTCTGCCTTTTCTCTAGATATGGACATTTCATAATATATTAAGTTCTTTTCAATAAAAGTTTACTTGAAACAAATAAAAAAATCTAAACCTTGAATATGAGACCATAAATTTATATAATCAGAGTCAGTGACAGACTTCATCTAAACATAGTGGAGACATAGGAGCAAATGTAAACACTCAAATTATTCTGAGTTTGGAAAGCTATTATGATCTCAGTGTGTTCTTTTAAAAAAAATCCAGGATTTTAGGAAGAAGTTTTTTATTGGTACATATTATTAATTAATATAAACTTATAGATGCAGTGTCTGATAAAATGCTGAATGAAAATAATCAATTTTATGTAGGAACAATACCTTGAACCCATCTCGTTTCAACTTTTAAATAAAGAAGACTCCCAAAATGGATTTATTTATTTTTAACCACAACCATGATTAATAAATAAAATCATTTTTAAGAATTTTCTGCTATATTTAGTGTTTTATTTTTTATTTTACAACTGAGAATATAAGGACAACTATTACAATTTTTTTTAGGACAAAACACTGCTACATGTTAAAATTTGAGTTTAAATCCAGTACAAGGATTCCTTTCTTTTTATGGAAAATGAGTTTTCTGATTTTAATATGATATGAGTATATTTAGGTAGTTAAATATGTGTATGCATATATATGTATATGTATAAATATCTGTATGTTGGTGTATAGATACATACTTTTATCTCATAAATATCCTGTTAAATATGGAGAAATTTGTTTCAATGTTCCCAGAATCAGGTATTAATATATATGAATAACATGCTCTTTGGTATTATAACTACAGCATTAGGCTAATAACATGAAATGACATTTGGATTTAATGATTTTTCTCTCTGTCAATAATAGATAATCAATCTGGGTCAATTTTTTCCTTTTCTAATACATTTTAATGGTGATTTTTATGTTCATTCCCAGCAATTCAACCAGAACTACCTCTACTCGTGAGCATTAAACATTTGATCAATATAAGAGTTTCACTGTAGAAATGGTGTTAAAAGTTTATTCATTCAGTGCACTCTTTAGAGATGATTAACTGTCTTTATTATATTAAAGCAAACCCAAAGCCATCTGCCAAAGGCGATTGTGTCCAAGCACTGAAACCATTTCATGTGAAAACTCATTTTCAGGCTCCTAATTATTTTTCATTACAGTGGCAGTGTGGAATAGATTGGAATTGGACAGTAATTGCCAGGTCTGAGCAGTGTGGACCATTGCAATGTATCAGTTTAGATGAAGTGTGACAAGGATACATCTAGATACTATATAACTTCCATTAGCCAACTTCCCTGTCCCTGATCATGTAACACTTCATAGAATGTGGTCAGCACAAGGTCATAATAATGGCTTTCTGAGTGACTTCAAGTATTTTGTACAAGTGCAAGCTGTTAACCCCCTATGTTAGCATTGTTCTAGTAATATCCGGTATTGTAACTGTCAAAATAACTATTCTTCAAGAGGAAGAAATAAACTTAAAAGTTGACTTCAAATTAAAATTTGTCTTCTTACATAGATGATGTTCTAGAAGGAAAATTATGCCAAAAATTGACATAATGATTTCATATGGTATCACCTTAAGTGATAATTACTTAAAACTATTAAATAAACCATGTACAATTGATATTAAAATTGTATCCATGAAGGAAATAGTCTCAAATTATCACCTGTACAAGCAAGTGATCATTTTATAGCCAATGGACTGATAGAACTACCAGATGTATCCACAAATAAAGCCTTTGCAGAAGTTGTCTAAATAGTGATAAGTAATGAGAAAGATGATTGCTTATCCATCAGGTAATCTTCATCCTATCAACAGCATTTTTCAATGTCTGGATATATTTATGTTTGTTACAATGAAACTGATGCTATTGCTATTTACTGGGTAGACTTCAATGATGCAACTGAACATTGCTCATTTCACAGAATAGCTTTCAATGGTAATTGTGCTATTTTGTTGATCCAAAATATCAAGATGTCAGGAACATGGGATATAATTTTGTATGGTGCTGGCTTTATGATGTGAAGAGGTGAAAAAATTTTCTTTCAAGTCAGTACTGGGTTTTTAATGTAAAAAATTCTTTGACAATTTTTCAAACCTTTACAACTTCCTGTTATTTGTATGTTGAGTACTTGCATAGTCATGAATATAGCTTGCATTATATATATTTAGTTACATGTTTAGGATTTAAAATATTACTTTCTGTTTCAAATAATTGCCAGTTGTTCTCTACTGTGAAGAATGGTCTTGTAATTATTTCAGAGTCTTTTTTAATTTGGCCCTTCCTAACATGGTTCATTTTTTTCTAAATTATATGATATCTAGAAAAAAAATTTTAGCTAGCTTTCAAAGTCACCAGGTCACATGTTGTTTTATGACTTAACACCTGCTAAATTTTGAGAAATATTTGAGTAAAACTTTTCTTGAGCAAACTCAGGGTTAAGTTTGTAAAATTACAACTGGGTTTTGGTGATTCTGTAAAAATTAACTATTTGAGTAACTAATTTGAAAGGACCATATTTGATGAACAGGATAATCCAAGCCACAGGGCCATAAATCCCCACTTTAATTTAGTAGTTCCAACTCTTAGCTCGACCTTGTCCTCTTTCTAGGCAGCCTATTATGAGTTTAATCATAGGTTTTATATATATATGTCACAACTGGGCTGAACAACACAAGCATCTATCTATGCATAGCAGAGAGTACATGACCCCATGACCCAAGTTGAGTGCTGCTGTTCAAAAAATGCATACCGTGGATACTGAACACCATTTATCCATGTTCAATTCAGCATCTATGCATAGAAAACCAGCCATATTACTTTAGTATTTGCAACCATTCTTTCAATGATTAATATATAGCTTGAGATGTCATCATTTTCTGCACACATATCTATAACCTATCTTTGCTTTTAAAAAGATTTAGGTTCTGATCTAGCAACCATAATCAAGATAGCAGTAATGCTATAAAAAATGAAGTAGTGAATATATAGTGAGCAAAGAAAGGGCAAAGATTTAATAAAGACAGGGTTGATTTCCATATGTTAAACCAGCACATGATTTGTACCCATAGAGATAGTCACTAAATGGGAAAAAAGGATATGTGGGAACTTGGTTTCTACTGAAATGGGTGCATAGGGCAACAAGCATTAAAATAATTTCATAGTAGGAACTGTGAAATCAGAAGTCTTGGGTAAACAATGACTACTTCTTATACCATTTCATCTTTTGTATATAATTTAAAACTTAATAAAACTATAGGGTATAAATTAATTGATAAAGCAGACAGAGTCAAGCATATATATGTTTTTTGTGTGTATATATGCATATCTGAACATATATATTTAATCAAGATGGTACAGTACAAACTATTAACATTATATTTTTTAAAATGCCCAGTGATTGATATCAATGTAGAGTTCTTAATAACAAAAAATCAAAAAAATCATAAAAGCAGATAAAACCTAAAATATCTTGAGTATTTAATTATATATATACATACATACATACATACATACATACATATGTGTGTATACATACACATTTTATATAGATGATCACTGCTGAATATTGTATGGACATTTGTTGCTTTTGTTGTTCAGACTTCTCAGGGTATGTGAAATTAAAAAAAATTATACAATACATTGTACATACATACAATATAGGTACATTTCCACTACCCCAATTCTCTCAAATCCTCTTCAACTCATCTCTCTCTCAAAAAAGAAATAGAATCAAAACAAAAACATTAGGAAAAAATGCCAAAATCCAGCAAAAATCAAGTGAACATGGAGTTTGTTTTGTGTTGCACAACCATCCCTGGGCATGGGGCCTGCCCTGGAGAGTGGTTGATATACCAAGTGACAGTCATTGGAGGGCACTGCTTTTCCATTTTATAGCAGGAACCTACCACAAATAACTTTTGTATTAGAAGGAGGACTCTGTATCCAAATTCTCTCGTCTAGGTTGGGATTTTGTCTGCCTTAAATTTGAACAGATCTTGTGTGTGTTGCTGCAATTTTCACAGTTTCAACTTTGAGTTGGTCCTGTTGTGTCTGGAAGACATTGTTTCCTTGGATTCTTTCACCACCTATATCTCTAACCATCCTTTTGTCTCTTATTCAACTTAGATCATTGAGCCCTTAGGGGAGAGATTAAATGAAGATATCCCATTAGGACTCAATGCTCTAACACCTCTCACTCTCTGTGCATTGCCCATTGTGTATCCCTTTGACAATTTCTATCAATTGTAAGAAAAGTGTTCTGATAAGAGTTGAGTGAGGCAGTGATGTATGGATGTAGCAATATGTCATTAGTTGAGGTGCCATTTTACTACTTTGTTCCTTTAACAGAATAATACTAGGTTTTCCCCTAAAGGTTTAATGCAATCCCCACCAAAATCCCAACAAAATTTTCAAGGAAACTTAAAAAACCTTCAACTTCATATGGAAACCAAAAACAAACAACAAAACCAAATCAGGATTGTTAAAATCATCTTGAATACTAGAACTGTTGGAGGCACCACCAGCCCATATTTCAAGTTGCATTACAGAGATATAGTAATAAAAACATCATGGCTTTTGCACAAAAACAGACACACCGATCAATGGAATTAATTTGAAGACCCACTCATTAGTCACACACACCTACAGATATCTGGTTTTTGACAAAGAAAGCAAAAGTATTCACTGAAGAAGAGACAACAAATAGTGCTGGTCAAAATGAAGGCTTCATATAAAGAATAATAGTAAATCCAGATCTATCATGCTGCCCAACACTCAACACCAAATGAAATAAGATCTCAACACAAGAGCAGATACCCTGAATCTAACAGAAGTACAATAGGCTTGGACTCATTCAAAAGGGCTTTCTGAACATGGCAATAATAGCATGGGAACTAACAATAAAAAGGGCCCTCATGATCAAAATGCTTCCTCATGGCAAAGGACACCATCAGGTGAGAAAAACATCAGATGGCAGTATGAGAAAATAATATTAATTATACATCTCATAGAGGGTTGTATATAAATATGTATAAAGAACAATAATAAAAAATAATAACAACAAACCCTTAAATGTTCGGCACCCTCAGCAGTAAGGGAAATGCAAATTAAAAATACTTAGATATTTCATCTAACCCACTCCTAATGGAAAAGCTCAACAAAGCAAATGACAGCTCATCCTAGTTAGGAAGTATGAGAAGGGGAACACTTGTTCATTGTGGGTGGGAGTGAAAACTGGACCAGCTGCTACAGAAATCAGTGTGGTGGTTCCTCAGAATGGTTTATGGTCATTTTCAAATGAGTTCACTTGAATTGGGATGAAATAGTTAATGTTTTTTGTTTTTTTTTTATGTTGAGCAAATGTATTTGGATTGAGAAAAGATCAATAAAGCAGAATGTTACTTGACTACTAGCAATCACTTTTCATTGTAACTTTTTATATTGAAATTATTTTGTATTGTATTGAATGAAATGAAATCACAAATGAATATGGAAGAATGGTGTGAATCCAGAATTTGCAAATGTGACATTAATGTATCTGATCAGTATAGTTCTTTATTTATTTTTATTATTATTATTATTATTATTATTATTTGTTTTTCTTAACAGGGTTTCTCTGTGTAGCTTTGTGCCTTCCCTGGATCACCCTCTGTAGACGAGGCTGGCCTCAAACTCACAAAGATCCACCTGGCTCTGCCTCCCAAGTGCTGGGATTAAAAGCGTGTGCCACAACCGCCCGGCTCTGATCAACATTGTTTTTTACATGTAGAAACAAATGATACTATTAAAAGACCTGGTTGTACAACTCAGATTCTTGTTTCCCTATTTAACTTATTAACCAAGCTCCAATTAGTTTATCTTGGCTTGATAAGAATGATTCTTTGTAACTTATCCTAACTCTTAAGGTAAGATTAGCAGCACTCTGGATCTGCAGCCTTACATACTAAGATAAAGCTGCCATTGACCAAGCACCAAGCCCCCTTAACCACATAACTTTGACAGCAGGATTATGTACCATTCTATGCTTTTAAAGAGATTTTTTTTTCTTTCAGTCTAAAACCACTGAAAATGTGGCCTAAAATTATTGTAGAAACAACAAGAGCAAAAGTCTCAAAATATCATTACACATGAAAAACTGAGTAAAAATACGTAATTTCAGGGACTTCTGAACACAGAACTGAGCCACTGAGAGCATGATAAGCATTATACACATTTGCAATACCTTTATAACATCAGACTTAAAGAAGAGTTCTGAAGCTGGCAACCTTGAGTCATAGCCTTTTTCAAGTTTGAGCTTGCTTGCTGACCTTGAATAGTACAGACTAAGAATTACTTTACCACTGTCAAACTCAACTAATGTAACATCAAAGTATTAAGTACAGAGGACTTAGGAAACATTTTAATGACCACTATCTTTAGTAACATAATTAGTCTCAAATATTTAAATAAAGACACAAATACCGTTTCAAGTATATGTTTACTCAAAAGCAGTAAAAAAAAGTCTGGGTGACCGCACACTGCTGCCAGGGTTCCAGCCTAGAAATGAATCATGGAAAGGAACTGCATGTGCATTTAAAAGGTTACTTGCAGAACTCAATTAAAAAAATTCTAGAATTCTGATGAAATAAATGACATCGTAATGTTTTTATCTTGATGCCTATATTTAATATTGCTAAATTTCATGCGAAGAATTTTAAGCATTGTGTTGAAAATCATCTAAAACGTGAGCAGTACTGAGTTTAAAAGCAAATGAACAAACCCTTTACCAGTGAGAGTGGCAGCTAGCTAGCCACACACCGTGCTCAGTGTGGATCTGAAGCATATAGTAGTATTTGCCACAAAGGCAGTCACAAACAGATGGAATGAACTCTTCCTTTCTGTATCCATCCTTTCTTATATGTGAGCAAATACTGAATTTGAGGGTATTTAAGTGAATGAACAATACATCTTAAATCCCTTCTCTTGGGTAGTGATATTGGGTAGTGAAATTTAAGAGTTTCAGTAGGTGTGAGCCTGACAGAATGTTTCCCAGTTATTCTCTTGACCTCAAAAGGTTCCACTGGCAAAAGCTGTGTTTTTAGTACCAGGGTCAACTTTTCCTTCTGAGTAAGGCATGGAGGAGTAGTGCTCAATTCGTGGAGGATTTCTCTCAAGATCTGAAAGAGCTTTGTCACAAGAGGGAAGAAAGGAGGGAAGAAGGGAAAAAAGAGGCAGATATTAGAAGAAAGGAAAAGAGCTCACATGTAAGCACCCATTGTGCACCAAGTGCTGGGTTTGATCCTCAGAACTGCAAAAAGAAAAATCAATAAAACAAGGAATCTTCAGAAGCTAATTGTAGGTCTGTTTAGATGTAAAAAAAAAAAAAAATCTATAGAAACTATGAGGAAGTATGTTTTATTATATACTTGTTTTTGTTGTTGTTGTTGTTGTTGTTGTTGTTGTTTTGTTTTGTTTCATGATATTCCTTTGGTTACAGACTCCTAGTGAGGCACTGAGGAATAATGAAAAGATCTTCAAACCAAAACCTTTCTTTTTCAGTAATAAAAGAACTTGATTTTTCTGAATAATTATTTTCCTTTAGGTTTTTCTCAATCTGTATTCCATTTGCAGTTCTGTGAATGAATTACTTAATTGGAGGGATGTGTAGTTAGAGTTTTCCTGCCTGGCCCACAGTCAGGACAAATCTCTCTCACCTGCCAGGCCCATAGACGCTCAGAACCATGTAAACACACAGAAACTTATATTGCTTACAAACTGTATGGCCATGGCAGGTTCTTGTTATCTACTTCTTCCATCTTAAATTAACCCATTTCTGTTAGTCTATACTTTGCCACATGGCTTGTGGCTTACCGGTGTCTTTACATGTTGCTTCTCATGGCAGCGGCTGGCAGTGTTTCTCCCCCAGCCTTCCACTTTCCAGAATTCTCTTCTCTCTTGTCCCGCCTATACCTCCTGCCTGGCCACTGGCCAAACAGCATTTTATTTATACAGAGTGATATCCACAGCAGGGATGAAATTAGATGACCATTTAAATGAATAAAGAAATCTATGTTCAAAGAAATTGAAGAAGTATTCTTCAATACTAGCACCATCACAGTCTGATCTGCCATAGGACCATCTGAGTATATCTTTCTACAGAGAGTAATTGAGCATGGCTAGATAATAGTACAAGTGTTTACTGAGCTCAGTCCAGTTCAGAATTTCAGATTATTGTCCATAAAATCATAAAGATTTGCATAATTTACAAAATAGTAAAGGGTGTATGAATATTAAAGCATGTAGAGTATGTGTCTGTTTCTATTGTGTGTGTGTGTGGTGTGTATAGAATACTATGTGTATATAAAATGTTCATATATGCATGTTTGTGCTATACATGAGTGATGAATGTGTTTGAGTGTGGCATTTGTAAGGTGTGGGACATATAATTTGTGTGTACTCTCTGTGTATGGGTGTAAGTTTTCATAAATTGGATTCCTCTGTGAGGGGGAGTATAGTGCAGGTGTATGTTTTTGTGTATGCAATTATTGCCTGCATGTTTGTATATGTTCTGGGTTCCTGTGATGTGTGTTGTGTATACTATGTGTGGGTACATGCATGCTGGTGTGTGTGTGTGTGTGTGTGTGTATGTGTGTGTGTGTGTGTGTGTGTGTGTGTGTGTGTGTTTTCTTTAGATATACAGCACTGTGCTGAACAACCTGCCAAAAAAGTATCAGTAATCCTTAGTGAATCACTTTTCAATTTTTCTTGTATTACAAAGATGAGTTTGCCTCTTGAGACTCTGTGTATGCTGCTTTTAGAATGAACAAGAACACCAAAATGTACAGTAATACTGTCTTCATTTTAAGAAGCAATTTTAAAAAGCATTTTCCTCCAATTTTGTGGCAATTCATAGTATTTGTATTTTTATCCTGAAGAGAGAAATGCAAAGACTAACTTTGAAAATAAAGGATTTTTTTAAAAGATCAATTATCTATAATCCAATAATTTAGATATATCCACAAATGTCAAAGTTGGCTTTTGAATTCAATGAAATATTTTAAATCTAGGGGTAAGTCCCTTTTCTTTGTAGTAAAGGAATATAGTACTTAAATTTTTTTGATAATTTTATCATTAAGTATTTTGAAAAAAAGCTGCTTAAGAGAATTATGATTATACTTTTATGTAATTATTATATTGCCATTTTTAAATGAGGCATCTTTCTAACTTATTCAACGGAATATTAGAGAAATATCATTTTTTGTATAAGATGCTCCTGGCATCTTATATAAATTGCTGTATTTTAGCTAGAAATAGCAAAGGTTTGGCTCTTTACCTGAAATACAATTTATCAAGAATTATTCTTAAAAAATATTTCCATAATTCTTTAAAAATTATAAAATTGTCAAAAATTTAACATACTCAAAGTATTTTTCTTATTCTTAATATACAGGAATTAGTAAGTATAAGAAAAATGTTTCCAAGGTTCCTACGCAATTACATGCTCAATTACTAATTTTCACTGTAAAATTCCAAAGTCTTTATGTAATTTCAGAGTTTCAATGAGTTCAAATGTAAATATGGAGAAAGAAAAATATGTTCTATAGTGACCTTCATGTTCAAGCGTTTATTAAGCCCCCATCACCTGCCTCGCCTTCATACACTGTTGTTCTTTAATTCACTCACACCTAACAGATGAATGTCATGATATGAAATAGAACCCTTTAATAATCACAGCTCTAAAGTGCTGAATAGCACTAACTATTGTCACCACCAATGCTATGGCCCATGAAAGGTGACCACTGAGGGCATTTCATTTCTCCTTTTAACCTTGGAAGTAAAAATATTATTTTGGGTCAGCATTCAGCCTATTTCACTCATGCATAGCCTCTCTTGGAACTAAATTTGCATGTCTTCACATCAACTGTTGGTGTAACCAAGGTCAATGAGAGTTTATGTACATAAGTAGATTTTTATCATTGGAGTCTACCTGATACTTTTTCCCTGTCATTCATTCACTTTTAAGTGATCTAAGTGTTCTGTAACCTTGAGAATTCCCATATGCTTCTGGTTATATTAAACTGATTATATATGCCCATCAGCAAGAGATCATGGTTTACATGTAAAATGAAATCCAGTTCATACTTCTAAAATTGGCTTTAATATATATATTCATTCAATAAATCTGGTCTCCATGGAGATTTAGTGAGCTACAATCTAGGCAGCTGTATATAGAGTGTAGATGTTGAAATTTCTATTATTTTTTACTTTCAACATGTATTGAGGGTTAACTATTTTTTTTTCTATAGTAGTTCTTCCAAACCCTTCAATATTCCAAGTGGCAAATGAAGACCATATATCAGATGATTAAATTTACATCTATATTATATAAGAAAACAAATACATATTGCTTCAATAGGAATGGAAAGATAAAGTAGCTACTGAAAACTCATTTTGAGAAAAATAATTTCTCAATTTTAAAGTGTTGTGTTTTGCAATTTAATCCAATATTAGTATAATTGCTTGTAAATGCAAAGTCCCAGATTTGTACTCATCAGCTGAAAAATTTCACCAAAATTGAAATATTTACTATACATGTTTCTAAATTCTCAACAGATGCTAGCCTAGGATAACATATATTAGGACTGGTTATCAAGCTTGTTTCAATTACAAAGTCAATAAAATTGATTGTATTTAAATGATTAGAATTTAAAATGCATCATTATGTGTTTTAAAATAATTATTTGTAGAGAACTACATCTCTAAAGAACATAAAATATTAAGCAATTTTGTTTTAAAATTGGGCCTTGAGTTTCATATCTATATCAGATTTACTTATCTTCTTGTGTAGTTCTGAACTTTGTGGGATGATGACCAGAATCTATACACTTATATCCCAATTGATACTTTGCTTCTGAGCTTTGTGTTCCTAAATTCATTATGACATTAAACTGCTCCAATTGCTTGACTGTCTCTAAGAATTTTGAACCAACTGTTATCAAGTTGTATTGCTAATGGCAAATTTTGTTGTATGAATGAATGTTGACTGAGACATATATGATTGTATCCACCATCTATTTTAGCCCTCTAGTTCCCTCCATACCACCTATAACATGTCCCCATCCCAAATTCATATTTTCATCTTTTTTGATAACCCATTAAATGCAATGAGTGTTGTCTATATGTGCATGGATGTGGGACCAACTTCTGGAGCATAGGATATGATTTATTGTATACATGTATGCAATTCTCAAATAATAAAAAAATACAGTCAAGAACATTGCGATGAATGCACACAATTCTTTTGACATCCTGTCATTCACATAATACCCACTCTATGAGTATATAATTCCTCTATTTGATAACTGTGCAACATTATGATATCTGTATTTCATTAAATATCAGATACATTTCATTAATCTAGATTGTGTTTTTGATTTCCTGAAATATATATCTGCCAATGACATATTTGTGTTAAAATGTGCATTGAGAGGTTTGGAAAGTTGCCTCACTAGTTATGGCCACTTGTTGCTTTTGTAGAGGACACAAGGCTAAACTCCAGCACCTAAGTGGTAGCTCATAAATATTCCAACTCCTGTTTCAGTGGCTCCACACCCTGTTCTGGCCTTCTTGAGGACAAGGCTAGGAGGTAGTACACAAATTTAGACACAGGCTTTGATTATTTGAAGATGTCTACCACAAGTGTTGGACATTTGAATACTTGGTCCCTAGTTCATTTTTGTTTGGAAAGCATGGGATTATGTAGCCTTACTAGAGGATATATGCCTCTGGGGTAGGTGGGTCTGTAGATGTAACCATCTTGTTAAATAAGAAACACAGAACCAATTGCAGAGGTAAAAACCATGAGGTCAGAGCAAGAGCAGAAAACCTTACCCTTCACTGCTTCTGCTGTCCTTCCTCTCCACAAGAGACCTACTTCTGTGTGTCCTATCTTTTTTTATAGACTTTCTGTTCTGTTTTCTCATTGGTTGTAAACCCAGCCACATGACCTCCTCATCACTGCCTGTTTGTACAGACCTCCAGGTCTTCTATGGTTGGTATTGAGATTAAAGGTGTGTGTCTGCAATGCTGGCTGTGTCCTTGAACACACAGAGATCTACCTACCTCTGCCTCCCGAATGGTGGGATTAAAGGCATGTACCACTACCGCCCAGCTTCTGCTCTGGCTTGCTCTGACCTCAAGGCAACTTTATTAACATACAAATAAAATCACATTTCAATACAAATAAAATATCACTATATGGGTCTTGCTTGAAGCTTCAAAAGATATGCCATACCCAGTGTGCCCTCTTTATGTTCTGTTTGTGGATTCAGATGTGAGTTCTCAGCTGCTCTACCACTTCATTTAATACCTGCTACATCTGTTGCCCTGGCATGGACTATTATCCTTCTTAAAAACATAAGTCCCTGAAACACATTTTCTCCTATAAGTTGCCTGACTCATGATGTTTTAATCACAGCAATGGAAAAGTAATGAATAAAGAGGTAAAGCACTCACACACATGAAATAAATAAATATTTTAATCCCATTTTGATTTTCTAGCATAAATTAAAACCTAAACCTCATTCATAGTAGGATTTGTAGTCCAAACCCCTTCCTCCATTTCCTTTTATTGTATCTACAGAGCACTTAAACACCTCATTAAGTCTTTCTTATCTTAAAGGAAGGGCCACTTGACAGATCATACTAATGTGCTTAGGTTTTCCATTTCTCCATTTCTTCACTCCAACCTAGTTTCCATAGCAACATGATATCTGTGTTTTTAAGATTTTAGATGTGCTTGATGAATATTTGTTGAATGTGTGATTGTAATGCTACCACTTCTGTCTTATGTCACTACGTAACTAAATCTTGATGGCAGCATTATATCTCTTTCATTTTCATTACTGGTTAATTAGCAGAATGGCAGACATTTACTATTGGTGAAACTATTAAGGCCACTCCACATAGTTAAAAGGGAGGTTTATTTTGTGGGGTAACTTACAAATGAAGGGATAGGTTGTAGGGTCAGGCAAAGGTATGGGGCAGTCCGGCAATGTTCTCTGGAGAACTCTGCTCAGTCTACCTCCAGTGTCCAGAGTCCCAGAGCCAAGAGATCCCTCTCATCTGGATCCTGGGTCTTCAGTTTCCTCCCTCAGCCCTTCTGGGTGTGACTATTACCAAAGCCTCAATAGGGGTTGGAACTTCCTGGCCAAGGCTGGGATGGCTACCCACTACAATTTACAATTATAGAATTATTATTTGTAGAAAAAATAAGAGTATTTTGAGACTTGCTAACTTTCTAGCAATACATTAAAAATTTTTCATTTATTATCTAACTGAAGGGCAGTTTTGATATCTAGAACCACTGAAATTATATAATTCCCCAAAACATGTGTGATGTTATCCAAATTATATAATCTTCCACAAGATATGTGGTTCATTTTCTTTTTTTTTTTTTTTTTTTTTTTTTCCTGAGTTTAGGACCGAACCCAAGGCCTTACACTTGGTAGGCAAGCACTCTACCCCTGAGCTAAATCCCCAACCCACATTTTCTTTACTACTTATTTAACTGTATTTATGAAGATTTTTATTCATAGATTTAAATTATCATTAGATAATATTCTTCAAGATATCATATCAAAATAGTAAAATTACTGTACTTCAAGTTTTAAACATAATCACAAATTTCAAAAACACACAAATGTTCCATAATAATGTGAAAGAGACATTGATTTGAGAAAAATTGTCAATTTACTTTACTTTTCTGAGTATCCTAATAGATGAATTTTCTTTTTTTTTTTCTTTTTATCTCTGCCAGGAAATGAATGAGCAATGAGGAAAACTGTTTGTCATAATTACAATATGAACTATGGTTCTATATTTCCAGGTAGTCAAATGTAGAAATTTTAATTGGACATTAAATTGTCAACAACAAAATATTATTACAATCAAATTGTGAAACTGATTCCTGTTTTTTTTACCATTACATTCAAATACTAATAAAAAGTATAAGTATTTGTTGATTTTTTTCCAGGAATTGCATGATTTTTTTTCCTGCACCAAACAATGCAATTATTGGCTTATAACAGAATCATAAAATTAAACACATGTATCTGGGAATACTGAAGAAAGTTATCACTGCAGAAGCTTTTGTATTAAAAACAAATGATGGTTGTTTTTGAAAACACACAATTCATCATGTCTGCAAATCTCTCTCTCATATATATATGACATATATACAATGAGACATATGTACACATACATATGAATACACACACACATATATATAGACAGACTATATATATACACAGAATTGTACTTTTATTATTTATTCCTTTTAAGGAATCTGAGGGAACTGAAGGAATTAATTGTTCTTTTTCTTTAAAGTTGGTTTTCAGTATAAAACCATTAGATGTTATGTTTTACTACTGATTACTATAAAATTTATTAATTTCAATTAAATGAGATTTTTTATTTTCAAAATTTTTACTTTTAGGAAAGTTCAAAATTCAGAATCCTTTTCTTCTTATTTAGATTTTCAAAGCTTTTTATCTACTGAAATATGTTAACCTTTCCATGGAAAGGTAACAGCTCTCTATGCTGTCTGTCAATTACTGTGAATGTTGACATATGATAAGCCTTATATTTTCTTTCACTTGTGCTGTTTCTTCTGGAAATAATTATCTTTTGTTCTTTCTTACTGGGGAATCATCTGACTATTAACATAATGCAGATGCAATTGAGAAAAATCTATAAGATCTGTTCAATTCATAGGTGTGATATGTTTTATATGTTCCTTCAGTCAGTATTTTCTATATGCTTATGCTATGGTTTCAATTTCAAATATCCCTCACAGGATTGTATTTTGAATGTTTGTTCTCTAATTAATAATGCTATTTGGGTGTATGTAGAGCTTTTAGAAAGTAGAACTTCACAGTGGAAATATATTCAAAGTAATTGGAATGTTACAGTTTATACTACCTCTGGTTCTAGCATGTGCCAACTGGTCTGAGGTCTTGCATGGTGTGACCGACCACCCTTCAACCTCCTACCACCCCAAATTAAATCAATACACCATGTCTTATAGTTTTTGATGGCCTAAAATCTTCTGAAACCATGAGCAAAAATAACCTTTACCTTCTTCACTTATTTCTATATGTAGGTGTGTGTGTGTGTGTGTGTGTGTGTGTGTGTGTGTGTGTGTGCGTGTGTGTGTGTTTGAAAGACATCTAATGAATCTTATACATGCTATTCTCCATAATGTGTCTACTTTTTAGCTAGATAAGACAAATCTAAGTTAGGCAATAAAACTCTTTCCTTTAAAAATAGGAGTAAACATTCACAATCTTTTAGACACTGTAGGGTCTTTTGTGGACATAATGAGAACAGGCAATGATGAAGGGCAACCATGACAGCCCGATCATGAGACACTGAACTCTTAGCACTGATATTTGTTTTAGTATGGTGACTAACTTGGTACTTTTGTGAAAACATCAGCTGTTAAATTTATGAGATACAATGAAGATTTTGATGTATGTCCAAGTTCGCTTTCTATTGCTGTGATATAGACCAGGATGAAAAGTCACTTGGGAAGGAAAGGGTTTAATTGTCTTATACTTCCTAATCACAGTCCAATATTGAGGCAGGACCTCAAGCAAGACAGGAAACTAACTAGAGCCTAGAAGTGAAATAGAAACCATATTCACTGGTTTCTTATGAATGACTTGTTCAAGCCTACTTTTTTAACATCTCAGGAAGCACCCCAAAAATTGTACTTGCTACAGTGGGTTTAGCCCTCTAACATCAATTATTAATCAAGAAAGTGCCCCACCAAGTTCACTATAGGTCAATATTATGGAGGCATTTTCTTAATCTAGGTTCCTTCTTCCCAGATGATTCTACCTTGTATTAAGTTGACCAAAAACTATACAGCACTGTGTGTCTGTTTAACAACCTTTTTTTTTTCTTTTTCTTTTTTTTTGTGTGTATGTATGTATGTTGCTATGGTGCTCCTGATTTAATGTTGAGCAAAAAGTACTTCTCATGACTATGTGACCATAAACATTGGTGTTCTTTCTTTGCTTTTGTTCTCAAATATATCTACATATTTTTCCATATATCTGTGCACATGCAAATTTAAATGTAAAAGAGTAAATGAACTCTTTGTCATGTGTATTAATATGTTTGCTTGTTTTCCATGCACCTATATATGCTAATTATTTAATAGGGAATATCACATCACTTACTATTTCGCTCTTAATACATAGGTCAATTCTTTTTATCACAAATATTTCTTGATTGTGGGGAATATCTTGCAATCAAGGAGCATGTGAATGTGTTAGGGAATTTGAAGAGTGACAAATAAAATAAGAATTTAGGCATATTATATGCCAATTCACTAATCTTTAATTCAAAGTATGCTAAACTTTGCAATATGTACTCAAGTGTATAATTTACATGAGTTTTAAATTAAAAACTAATACTATATATTAAAATTATTATAGATGTAAATAACTTCTAATATATTCACTGAGGGCATGTATTAAGTTTGGACATTATGAAGTAGTAACTTAGGAAAATTGAAATATTTATTTGTAAGTTTATTATCTGATATATGTCACTTTAACAGAACAGGTTTTCACAAAGTATGTGCATTCAATGAAAACTTTACTTAATGGCTGAGAGGATGCATCAACTACAGCTAAGTATAAATTAGTTTTGTAAGTGAAAGTAATGAAATAATATATTTTCTTAGTTTAGGTTACAGTTATAAGTATCACAAAACTTTACTCAACACTGACTTTTCATTGCAGACAAAGTAAAGTTATATATTGCCAGGCACACTGTCTTTGCTATTACTTCAGATAAAAAAACCTCTTAAATTGATGTTTAACTATCTCTCTTCTTTTCTTTTTGGCTGTGCTGTTTTCCTTTGTCTCAGTCACTAGAGAAGTATTTTGTATCATGTATATGTGGACACATGTGTGCTCTATTTGTCTATAAGCTAGGTTTGTATTAATCAAGGACAGAACATGCTTATGTCACATATTCAGAAGGAATCAATAATCAAGAAGTAGTGGAATGTAGAGAGAACAAAAGAACGATGGGAGCAATACATAAAGATTATATTTATGGATTCCTGGGGAAATCAGTTCAAAAGCATGAGGGATAATTAACTTTATGGAGTGGAAGTATTTTATTCAACAGAGACTAATAAGTAATGATAAACATAGGGAATCTATGGAGAGCATTAGCCTGAACAGAATTTTACCATATTTGCTTAGATACTGAATTTTGTCTTCTGCTGGTGTAATCACTGTGTCTTGATGTTAGAATATCATGCTTAGACTTAATCATCAGGAGCTCTCCTTGACATCAACAGTCTTCACTAAGATTCCTTTAAAATAGCTGACTGCCTTCCAGATGACTGTGACCACCGGCCTCTACCAGCCACATATGGTTCTCCAAACTTTCTGATTACATAGCAAGTCTGAAGTTCTTGTTCACTGACGTTTTGGAAATCTCTTTGGACTATAGTCTCTTATATGCTCAATCTTAAAACAACAAAATATCAAACTGTTTAACAAAATTAAAAATGAGAGAATGTCTCATTTCAGATATTTTTCTAAATAAAATCATCTTATGAACAATGTAACAAACAATAATATATTGATTATACATTAAAGGAGGCATAAAGCCATCTATTTAATGGTTCTAAGATTTATGCTTAACAGAGTTTAAGGTCATGCAGACAGATGTCAAATGTAAAAAACCTGACTTCATGAACCTTTCCTTTTTAATGTTTAATTCCATCCCTATTTTAAAGGAAATTTAATTTAAGAGAATTATATCCATATGATTCTAGTTCATTTGTATTTAGCTGATCAATGTGCTATTTTACAAGGCTTGTTTGATGTCAAGGAGGCAGCCATTCCCTTCTCCCCTTAGGCTTTTGAATCATATTTTCTTCCTTTAGAAGTGTTTGGCAGTTTATAAATCCCCACTACCAAAGACTAAGCTTTGGTTTAAAATTCAGAGCATTAAAACATGGCATAAAACATTAACAAAGGCACTAAGTTTCAATTACAGAAAAATTCTTAACACAATGTGATTTATGCACCATTTGTTTATTTTAATTATTAATTACCAAATCAGTTCCTTAAAAAGGATAAACATTTTGTGAAAGATTAGAGGAAGGACAGCTTTATGATCCTAGAAGAGAGAGTAACAAATACTTCAAAACAAGTTGTCTAAAACTTTCTAATTCCCCACCTCCTTAAGAAAGGAAATGGATTATATTCAGAAAAACACAGACTTTGAAGTTGGGTCTACCCTACTCTAACTTAACAGACATGTTCTGCGTAGTTTCATTGCAAAAGGAAGACAATATCACAGACCCCTAAGGTGCTCAGTGCGAGTGCATATCTTAACTTCTACCATGTATTCCTCTGAGCTGAGGTTGTAGCTAACATCCACTTTTAATTTTGGAATGTTGGAATTCTTCTCAGTATCCTTGACTTTAAGGTACATTTCATACAGTGTCTTTCTGTCTTCCTCCCTTTTGTCATTAATTGCTGGTAGGAAATTAGGTTTTAGCAAGTCACCAGGTTTTTTTTGTTTGTTTTTTGTTTTGTTTTGTTTTTTTAACCATCTTTTTCTTAGCCATCTTTTCAGGGAGGCTAATATCTATCATATATTTCCTTCATAGATTTTGGTGCTAAGATAGCAATAAGTTTCAATAAAACCATTTAAACTTTAAAAAATATTCTCTACTTCTCTTTGGTAATTTACATTTTGTCTTAGTTATCCTTCACTTGGTTTTAAGAATTTATCACTTTTGAGACAGACATAGTCTACAGACCACAATACAGAAACAGACAGACAGACACACAGACACGGGGACACACACACACACACACACACACACACACACACACAAACACACACCTAGAAGTGCAAATTTGCATCTAAATGTATACAGTGTGGAGAATGCCAAAATCTACCTTGAAAATTCAGAATTTAATAAAACAAAAGGAGAAATTCAGCAAAAAGTGATAAAAACTATATTAATTGTGGAAAATACTATCAAATCCTGCCATAAGTTATTTTCCAAAAGATATTTTTAATCTGTATCTAAAAATATACAATTAAAAATATATTCTTTCTGGTACAAATTCAGTCATTTTCCAAATTTACTCCTGAGAGCTCAGAGAGCTTAGGAGTCAGTAAATATTAAAGCAAAAGCCTGGCTATGCTAAAAGGGAAGCCAGCTTCCATAGTGCTGTTATGACCACCCCCATGAGGTTCAAAGCAGGAAAGAAAGAGCAGCTTCCTATCTCCCCAGGTGTCTAGTTTTCTTATATTCTTCACTTAGCTCCACCTCACTGGGTTCATCATTTTAAGCTATCTAATAGATGGGGGGAAAAATTAAGCATTAAGTGGATGAAAGAAAAATAGATACATAGCTAAGAGTCTAGAGCCTTCAAACAATCAAGCATAATTGATTTATTGGTTAAGAGTCTCTTCCTGGAACCTTAAAGTTCTGTATAAAGAAGAGTTACAATGCATATCAAAGTCAGGGATTCTGGAAGAATGTGTACCAGGAAGCCCACCGTTATCATTGTCTTTCTTTCTCAACTTTTGAGTGTATTTGGTTACTCATGTGCCTCCACAACCTCCCTTCCAGTCCTGTCGATTTCTTTCTTTATTCTTGGTCCTTTGCAATGTGAATTCCTAAATTTCTGGTTCCCTTCACATTAAAATAAAGAAGCAGGAAACAGAACAGCTGTAATTATGCTATCTACAAACACTGTTCTAACTAGTACATAGCCTGTATTAGTTAAGTATAGTAGAATTTCTGTATTAATCAGATAGAATTTGAACACTATCCTATTAATCAGTCTTTTCATTTCCCAATTTAGAATATATGAGGTAGTTTGTTTATGTGGCTGCATGTTTCTCTTAGCCATTAAGTTATACACTCCAGATGTATTTGTTAAATTTGATTATATACATAAGTAAACTAATGAAATAGAAGAATAAGAAAGAGATTATTTCAACTGATACTATTAAGCTTGAAAAACTCAAAACCAAGTTAATAAACAACAATACAAAACACAACTGCTGAAATAGCCGTGGATGAGAGAGCTAAAATGAGCTTCACAATTTCATCATTGAAAACCCCTTTTTAAACAACTTGTCTGCTTCACTTCACTGGCTTTTATATAACCAACTTCTCCTGTAGGGAAGAAACACACACACACACACACACACACACACACACACACACACACACCCTTACTCGTTCCATATAGGGAGTACAAGACAGACCAATGTCTAATTTAGTGAACTAATGAGTTTTATTGGGGTTATTTGGAGTAACATGGAGAAAGGGTTACTTACAGAAGCAGAAATGACTCAAAGTCAGCTGTATCACCAAAGCCCACCCCAGAATGGGTGAAAGATCACTACAATTAGAAGCCTGGAGCACACTGTACTGCCTGCAGGCTGGTCAACTGTAGAGTGTCCTTTCTAGGTAGATCAGTTAGTCTGAGCATTTTATAGGCTGCTCAGTTCTTCTTTGTTTTTATTTGTTAGTTTTTCCTAGATATTTTCGTTTTCTGTTTCTTCCAGACAGCTAGGGTTTTCTGAGAATCTTCTGTGCAGCATGACTTACCTAAGAGTGACTCTCAACTGTCTTTACTGTTTACACTGGGCAAGCTAGTGGCCTAGAGAAGCTGGTCAGTTTGAGGGACTTCCGGAGTGATTCTGAATTGTTTTCTTCTTGTCTTAAGGAGCTTGCCTGTGGTATGTCATATCCCTTTAGAAACTCCTATTGTCTCATCTCCCTGAAAACATCTTGTCTTCAAAAGTTTCCCTCCAAGATATAAGGTTTTAACCTTAGAGAAAACTACTGTTCAATGCTGATTAACAAGTGCTTCCAATTGTGCTGTTAAGAGAGGTGCTCTGTTTGAGAAGTGCCTGGCAGTGGGACCAGGAGCTGGCTTATTGAAGGCCATTCCCTACAGTGCGATATCTTGCTCAGTCTTGATGCAGGAGGGAGGGGCTTGGTCCTCCCTCAACTGAATATACCAGGCTTTGTTGATTCCCCAAAGTCAGCCTTATTTTTTGGAGGAGTGGATGGGATTGGGAGGTTTGAGGAGATCGGGGAGGGAGGGACTGGGAAGAGTGATGGGAGAGGAACTGTGTTTAGTATGCAAAATGAAAAAAATTTTAAACAACAAAAGAGAGAGAGAGAGAGAGAGAGAGAGGTGCCCTGAGTATTTGGTGAAAACTATTAGCTCAATTCATTCATTCAGTCAAGAGATGTTTGAGAAACATCTGGTTGTATTAAGTCTGCTTTCTCTTCTTGGCATTAACAGAGTTTGATTAGGTGCATATTAACTGAATGCAGTAATAAAACTTAATATTTGGCAGAGCCAGGCATATGTTCATGAGTTTGAGGCCAGCCTGGGTTACAGAATGAGTTCCAGGAAAGGCACAAAGCTACACAGAGTAACCCGTCTCAACACACACACACCCCAAAAAATTAGTATTTGACATTAATAAGACTCTCCAAGAAACAGATGCTAATTTTATTTTTGGTACTTTCATCAGAATTGGTAGTTCTTTATTAAGCAGGGAAGAAAAGTTAAAGTGACAGCTTTCTGACTCAGGCAGAAACAGCAGCAAATGACCTTGAATGTGTAAAATGTTTTGTTTTTTCGAGACAGGGTTTCTTTGTATTATTTTTGGTACCTGTCCTGGATTTGGCTCTATAGACCAGGCTGACCTCAAACTCACAAAGATCCACCTGGCTCTGCCTCCTGAGTACTGGGATTAAAGGCATGTAGCATCACCGCCTGGCTTTTTGTTTGTTTTGTTTTTTGTTTTTTCAGAAGGTGGAATTTTTAAGAAGAGAAAATGGGCAGGTCTGTGTGAGACTGGGCTAGAACATCAGGGTATTTTTTCATTTTCATGTTAATTAGGCAAACCAAATAGGGATTTTGATTGTTGGACTTCAATACTTTGATAGCTGGACCTTCGTAGTCAACTTCAGGAGGAGGAAGTGGCCACATAAGGGAATAGACATTGGTGGCCAGCTTCAGGAACATAATCTAATGTTTTTTAGCAAAGTGGGTAAATGGGGGAAGGAATAAGGCCTGCCAGAGCCATGCTTCTCAAGCTCAAGCTGGCCAGAGTCCCTTCATGTACCCTGTATATGTGAGATCTAGGGTTCCTTGGACTCTTATTCCCCTTAAATATATCAGGTTTGTGGATTATGTCTTTCCCTTATTTTAACCTCTTCTTTGAGCTACCCACATCAGCCTCACAAGATACATTTTCAGCTTCCTGTCTTTCTAGCTGCCTCAGAAAAGTTTTTTTCTTTTGTCCTTCGTGTTCTTGTTTGTAAATCCATTCAGTATATCTTACGATATTTTGTCTTATGATCTGTTTATTGTTTTATGTATATGAGCTTGCTTGCAAATATGCATATGCCCCCAAAGCAGGCCTGGTATCCATAGAAGTCAGGAGCAGGCCTCAGATACCACTGAGTTGAGTTATATATACATAGATACTGAGAGTCGATCCTAGTCCTCTTCAGGAGCAGGAAGAGCTCTTAAGCACTGAGATATCACCAACGCCCTCAGCATTTCTGAATTCTTTTTATTTCTTGACTAGTATCTGCAAAAACTTGAAGTTCTTGTTTCTGCTGTGTATGGACTATTCAAATAGTCTCTTAAAGGAAAAGAAAACAAAATACAAAATGATAGCTCTCTCACCCATGTGCATTATAGAAGAATTTCCAGGAGAATCCTGGTTCAGTGAGTATAGTATTTGCTACCCTATCATGAGACATGAGTTTAGATCTCCACCATACACACACACACACACACACACACACACACACACACACACACACACACACAAATTCCACCATCCAATAATGTGAGGCAGAGACAAGAGGATACTGAGGGCTGGTATATACATGTACATAACTCTATCTCTATCTCCTAGCCCCTTTGATCTACAGACACACACACACACACACACACACACACACACACACACACACACACAAATCATGTTCCTCCTCAGCCTGACTCTCTGTTACCTCACAGGAACTTATACCACTGTCCACTATGAAGGTTCTCCTCTAATATAAAGACAGTTTAGTTCAATTTCATAATTGACATCTTTATTTGGATATCTCAAAGAAATTACACAAAGCACCCAAAATAAACACGTTTTTAGAAGTTTATTCTACCATGTTACCTTTCTCAGCAAGTAGTATAATAATTCACAGTGGCTTAGAGCACAAACAAAGTTTGGCTTGCTGATTACCAAGACCTAGGGATCTACCTGTCTACCATATACCCTGCTCCCAAGTGCTGTGAAGACAGGCATGTGCCATCATTATGCCTGGGTTTTTGTTAGATGGTAGGGATCTGAACTCAGCTCCTCATTCTTGCCTGGCAGTTGTGTTTCTGAGTCATCTCCTCAGCCACAGAGTCTTTACATTTTGTTATTATTATTGCTGTTGTTATTTACATCAACTGTTTTATTAACCACATTATTTTTTATACACTGTCCCTTCAAGAGAGAAAATAAATCTCTCCATACACAGCAAACTCAAAAGAAATTTAGACATGCATGTATAATATATTTATCCAAGATTCATTTTTAGACAGTTTCAGACAGTCTGCTGATTTGTCTTGTCTCTCAAGAATCCATTCAAACCAGGTTGGGAGAGGATGAGGAGAGAGCAGTGAGTTTGCTGTTCAGATTCTAGTTCTCTAACTTACCATGTCTAGCCAGTCAGGTTAAGACATAGCTTGAAGATTTGTTTCACATTTAAAACTGCTGTTTATCTAGTTTTTGTGTACCTCTAAAATATGTTTGTGGTATTGAACTTGAGCCACTTAATGTCAGGAATTTTTTTGTCTGATTTTGGTTAGAAGCTCTCCGAGAGAGTACATGCTGAGCTGGTTTAGTGTCAGCATCAACAGGCAAGCCAGGTGCTACTGGACAGTAGGTTCTTGGGTCGAAGTATCCATGGACCTTTAAAGAACTGCTTGAATACTGGAGCTGTCCAGTGTTTTGCATTTGAGAAATCCCATGGTTGTTTGGACGACTCCTATGGCTAGAATCATGGTGTAAATGAGAAATGACTACAGTCCTTAGAAACCCAAGAAGATTGTTTAATTATCCTACAAAATGTTTTGGCTTCAATATGCTATTCTGTTTCACCTGTGGGATTTCGCATTGTATGAATCTGTGTCTGTTTTTGCAATTATCTTTAGTTAATTGTGTAATTGTTTCTGTTGTGTCTGTGCGCCAGCCTGTCTCTGTGTGTGGTTACTTTCCCTCCTTTATTTTCCCTGACAGGGAAGCTGGGGCAGCCTCACATACACATCAGACCCTCACTTGCCCAGATGAGCACAGGAGAGTAAGGCACCCCAAAATTCTTTGGTCTTTCTGGTTTCCTACCCTCTCTAACAAAGGCTACCTAGATACTTTCTGTTATACAAAGCCCTACCAAAAAAAGAATTGTCTTGGTGTAGTTGGCTCTTTGTTTTCTTGTGAAAGAAATTCCCCAGTTGCCCACTCATTTCCTATGTGCCCAAAATTGCGTCATTGTCTGCCTGTTTTGTTTTCCTTTCTCTTTCTTTTACTTAAATTACACTTACAACTCGTCCTCTCAGAGTATAACTTTCTCAAAGTCAGAGCCACAATTTATTGATCATGTATCTGTAACATGTACTAGGTAACATAAATATTTATTGGCTTATTATTCCTGCCTGATCCACAATGATATCCTGTGTATAGCACAAAGCTTACCTGATAAGCAACTAGTTTTTGAATGAAAGATCTAAAATGAATCTAATGCAATTTTCTACATGTGTCTTCTTGTTGCCTGCTTCTGGCTAAAACCATTCTCAGGACAGCTCTAACACACTTTCCTCCCAGTGTACTTAATCATCTTGTGGGTTTTCATTCAGCAGGTGAAGAATTCTGTCCTATTGTTCATACTAAATTTCATGTCAGCGTCAGCCAGATGTGATTTAAGTTTAGGGAGGCCTTCAAACTCTCATTTTTCACAGTGGCCTCCAGCTCAGCTGTAGGTGCCCCTCTGTCCTCTGTCTCTACTGTTTGAGGTGTATCTTCATCGAATCCCAACTATGGGGGCCCCCACATCTCAGTAATGCACTGTCTCAAATACTGTGTACTGCCAATACTTCTCGACATTAGCTTCTGGGACAGAGGGAAGCAGTAGTGTGTGTGGCTAGCAGATGACTCAGGATTCAGGAAAAGTTTGTAATGACTGAATTGTGACAAAAAAATCTGTGTGTTTTATGAGAACAGACTATTGTATAATCCATGATTTAAATTTAAAGTAAGTTTTAGTGCTTTACAAAGCAGAAGTTTGTGTTTTCTATTAAGTTAACTTTTGGTTTTTGCCATAATTACAGACCAAAAATCCATGCATTTAAATCAATGTGAAGTTTTGCCATTCTTTTGCAATAGGAAAAGAGGTGTGGATTGTCAACAATATAATGCTGTATAAAACAAAGTTTAAAAGATGATTTCACACCCCATCCCCCAAAGGAAAAGCTTAATTGTAGCAGGAATCTTAACAGGTCTTATTAATAAAATCAAACCTGAGGCCAGTTATTGGGGTGAATGCTGGAAGATCAGGCCACAGTGTCCTCAGCTCTCTAGTTCCTCAGGTGATTCTGTTTCCTCAGACTGGAAGCCTCTGAGTCCTCATGCAAATGGATCTCAGTTGAACTGCTGCTCAAATGCCTGAATGCTTAACCAGACAAATGCTTCTTGTTTCTGGTCTTCATGCCTTATATACCTTTCTACTTTCTGCCATCACTCCTGGGATTAAAGGCTCACTTTTGGGATTAAAGGCATGTGTCACCATTCTTGGCTGTATCCTTGAACACACAGAGATCCAGGTAGATCTCTGCCTCTGGAATGCTAGGATTAAAGGCATGAGTGCCACCATTTTCTAGCCTCTATATCTAGTGGTTATTCTGTTCTCTGACCCCCGGATAAGTTTATTAGGGTGCACAATATTTTGGGGAACATAATACCACCACACTTAATTGGGATGTGTTTTGTCTGTGTTTTATTTGCTGACTGTTTTGCTTCTAGACACTATTTTGCTTTTAGGAATTATGTAGAAATAACTGTTTCTTTGCTAGAAAATGGCTATGGTTGTGCCAACTAGTTTATCCCTTTAATTTCTACTCAGAGTCTTTCATCTGCTGCATTAACATTTACTCTTGTTAAGTTCAATACAGATATCGAAAAACAATGGCAGATTTTTTAGTACTCAAATTGTCAGCAGCACTGGCACCTCCCCTAGCCCTTGATAAACTAACTGGCTTTTCTTCAATTCAGGATGTCTCTGCCTTCTGGATCTCTTCCTACATCAGTGTCACTGTCTGCTCTTCATTCCTCTCATGTCTTCAGTGCTCAACAGTCCCAAGGTTCCCTAGGACCTCTTTCTATGCTTTCTTGTCACTTTCTTTCTTTGATGGCTGTGTCCAAATCCTAGTTAATAAACTCTCTGTGTCTCCAGTCTCCTTTAACAGGCAACTGAGCAGGTTAGACACTCTCCTCACTCCACTAATGTTGTATTAACTGGAGGAAAGGCGTAATGAATCTTATAAGTTTCATGAACTTTTGTAGCTTTGTGAGTTTGGCTTCCTCCCTGAGCTGTAAGGAGCCTTCCTCCAGGATGGACTATTTCCATTAAGGCAGAAAAGCCCTGTGACAGACCATCATATCTAATAATATAACTTTGAAAATATCCCCTTGAGAAAGCATACATAGGATATATTGGATTCAAGCTAATTCGAAGTATACACAGGCTTCTGAACCAGCCTTTCTTCATGGTTTCTGTCTCTGCTCCTACCTTGAGTCTCTTCCCTGATTTCCCTTAGTGATGAATTGTGACTTGGAAGTAAAAATCAAATACCTCTCCAATAATAAATAAACCCACCATTTGATACCCTGATATCCCTTTTCTTCTTCTCCCTGAGACTATGTAATGTGTTTTAAGGAGCTATAGAATTTGCAACTTTGCTTGTTGCTGCCCCGCCATAGAGTATGAACCAGACAGAGAAGGGTGGGCGTCTTTGTTGACTGTCACATCCAGTGGGCGTCTTTGTTGACTGTCACATCCAGTAACTAGCAAAGATTCTCTTGGCTAAGTACCTTAGAAATATTTGGAATCACCATGTGTGTGGTAGCTCCAATGATTATTTTTTCACAGGGTTGTGAAACCTAGCTTTCTTTTTTATTTGTTTTTGGTTTGTTTATTTGTGTGGCTTTGTTGTTGCTGCTGCTGTGGTTGTAAAGGATTTTTAAAGACAGTTGAACCACATTGGTTTTCAAGGTCTTTGCTGTGTTGTTCAAAAGAATAGCATCCTGATTGTTCAGGGTAACTGGCCTTTTTTATTTACTGTGTTGAATACTCACCATTTTATTGGTAGAAATACACTAAAACTCATAGAAATAGCAAGAATTATTTTAGTGCCTGTAACTGGTTTTTGAGTCATCAGACTAACCAGTATTTTCTACATTTTACTTTATTAACTACGATGTCCATGATTATGGTGAATAAAATGATAATTTAATGATCATGTGGTAACTCATAGATGTGACACCTAAGGAAGCTGCCACAGTTTTCTCTGGAAGTAGGAGACATTGCCATTGTACAAAGGGAAAGTTTTGGAAGTACACTGAAAGACAGATCCTGAATGGGAAAGCATGCTGGGCCTCTTCTATTTCTGAATGGAAAAATCATTACCATTAGCAGCACATAGGGTACTGATCTTGATGAGACAGACAGGCCAGGAACTCCATGTATGGGCACCTATTACTGGAACTTAATAACATACTTGCGACTTTTCAGAAGAGCAGAACTTCTAATAGACTACTTTAAGTTCATCTATAACTGCTCATTTTTAAGTCAATTAGATTTCACAAACTGTGTTATATAGCCTAGCTTTTGATTTTTCAGTGTGCAGAGGGTAAGAGATTCTATATCTATACTTGAGCCAACGAAATAAAAAGGAACGTTGCTGAAGCATGGGGAAATCCAGAATCAACATAGAGTAGGAGTAGGTGACAGGCTGCAGGAGCAGAGACACAGAGAGAGGCCTACAGCAGAGAGAAGCCTGGCCTTTAACTGTGAGAAAGGACATGTTTGTGGAACACATTAGTGCTCCATAAGGATCTCTATAAACATTCTTGGAAAAGAATGTGCAAATTCCTTAAGTACTTCTTGGAACAATGGTGGGAGTTTCAGGCTTTATGGGCAGACATTAAAAAGGAATGTGGCTGGTCATCCATTGACTTACTGGAGATTTCTGTATATTTAGAACTAAAAATGTCCTGAGGCTATTTTTGGCAGCATAAAAAGGATAAAACCAGAGGCAAATTTAGGGCATGAGAAGCAATTTGATTATGCAGGAAACTACGAACAAACCAAAGGAAACAACAAAGAAAAGTACATTACAGAGATTTGTCAACAGGAAACAAAGGTTATTGATCACATTAGAAAAGAAAACAAAATGAATGAATTGTGATCAGCATGAAGTTTCAAAACTCAACAGAAATCTGCATGAAACATATTATTCTATGTGTATGGTGGCACAAGAATTTAATGACAGCAGTCAGAAGGAAGGAGTTCAAAGCCAGCCTAATTTACATAGGGTGTCCCAGCATAGGCATGGCTATGTAGCAAGACCTTATCTCAACCATCCTCTCAGCCCAAAATGATCAAAACACATTATTCTTTTTTAAGTACAAAATTACTCTGGTATGTATGTATATGTGAGGGTGTGTATATGTGTATGTGTGTGTGTGTGTGTGTGTGTGTGTGTGTGTGTGCATGTGTGTGTATGTATGTGTGATTAGGTATGTGTCTAGTATCACAATATTGGTCCTCAAGCTTTACTGATGATAGACATACATAATTCAGTTCTGTGTAATAAAGAAGTTACTCAAATATTGTGATTTATTTTATCAATTTTTAATATGCATGGAAAATGTTTTCGAAAAGAAAATGATGTATAACCTTGAGCAAGATGCCATCATCTTTCAATTCTTAATGAAATGTTTCTTATATCATAATATTACACAAATGAGAAAGAATCCTCTTAATGTCCTCAACAAGATTAGAAAATAGCATGTATGTGATGATTAATTTGAAAGGTTAGGAATAATTTCTGGTCTGTAGAGTTGGGGGTAGTTTTAGATTTGATTTTTGACTTTGAAGCTAATATTTCTCTGACAATCTGAGGACTCCTGTATTTACAACAGCATTCTTTACTTCAAAGTGCAATAGCAACTAAACATAGAAAAGTAATATCAGTTCATGGAGGCTCTTAACATACTTAGATTAAAAGAAGGTATTTAAATAATTGTCTATTCAAATTAATTTCAGATAGATTTTAATTTATTAAAATAAGTTTTAGTATTATTGTTTGATTGATTTCTAAATCTTCTCTTCTACAAAGCAGTAGTGATAAAGACCATACTTTCTGTCTGACAATAGTTTTGTTACTCAAATGCTAGTGTCTAACTCAAATTTTTAATTTACTGCTAAAATTTTGAAAATTTAGAATTGTTACCTCATCTAATATTTTCACATGCACATGAGTTTGTTCATTACATGAGAGTTTTGTGCAATATGTTTTGACTACATTCTCTTCCCCCACTCTTCCCAGATCCAATCTCCTTCATCAAAATTTGTCTGTTTTTTCTGTTGTTTGTTTTTCAAATTCACCCAAACGAATTTGTCTTTCCCAAAGTATTATTGGATGTATGGCCTTCTACTGGCACTTGATCAACTTATCAGGGGTTACACTCTTACAGAAAACTGGCTTCCCCAGTTGCTAACAATTGCCATAGCTCTCTACACACAGGGTTGGAGTTTAAGCTCAACTCTCCTCTAGATGTTGGTATTTGGTCTTGATCGAACTTCTGCAGGCTTTCTGCATATTGTCATATCCCCTGTGGGTTTATATGTGTACCTGCCCTACTGTTTTCAAAAGAATCTGATTCCTTGTACTTGTCCATTCCCTGTGGTTCTTATAGTCTTCCTGATACTGTTTCCACAATGATCCCTGAACCCTGAGACAGAGTGGCATCATATATATTTATTTACACTTAAAGGTAAGTATTTTGCTGCCTTGTATTCCCTTTATCTTAGCGAGTTGTGCTGATTGCCATTTACTGCAAACAAAGTATCTCTATTATGTATTGATCTGTGGGTATAAAGGTAAGTCATTAGTAGTTAGTATAATACTATGTCTGTTCAGTAAACTAATTGTAGTAGGTTATCCCCTAACACCAATGATCTTTCTAATTTCAAGTTCTTGGCCCAGTAATAGTACAGGATTGGGTTTAATCTTGTGAAGTGGGGCTTATTAAGCAATGAAAACGTGGTTCTTGATGTTCCTAACAGAATTGTATCAGTGTAGTAGCTGCCAATGCTCTCATTATTGTTACTGGATGGATCTGATTGGTGATTATTTTTCTCCTCCAGTTGCTGGCCTCACGCTTTCCAGCACTCTGAAAGCTAGCCTGTGAGAATGAAGCTAATGGATCAGTATGAGCTTCATTTCTCCAAGTTCTATTACCTAAATGTTTGGTGTCTTCAGCTTCATAACCAAGTGAAATGGCAGTGGTATATAATGTTTGGAGGTCTGTGGGACTTCACTGCCCAACAACTCTGAAAGAACTAACCTAATCTATTCCTGACATTATTTGTTAGTCTCTGATATCTTCTGGGGATATTTTTGCCTTGTTATAGAGTAACTCAGTCATAACTTTTTCTACTCCAAATACACACACACACACACACACACACACACACACACACACACGCGCGTGCACACATGGATATATAGAACATACATATTTTTAGGAAGCCAGCAATAGGAGTTTTCCATAAGACTGTTTGCAATGTTCCCAAGTATTATTTAACTCTCCCTTCTTTCCCTCCACTCCCCCAAACAATTTAACCCTTCTTGCTCCATTACTCCATCTAAACTTTAATAACATTTCTAAGCTCTTCTTATGGTGTCTTTGTAACTTCCTTATTTTACAGACATTGCTATAACGCACATGTCTATAGATTCAATGGCAGATTCAAAGCTAACATCCAATGGTGGGAGAAAACATGCAACATTTGTTTTTTTTGCTCTGGGTTATCTCACTCAGAACGATTGTTTCTAGTTCCATCTAGCTATCTACAAATTTCATAATTTAATATCTTAGTAGCTGAATGACATTGTATTGTATAAATATACCGCATTTTCTTTATCCATTCATGACAGCACAAAAACACAAACATGAAATAAATCCACATGGACTCTAGGGTCAGAAATCAGCACAACCTAGAAGTTCAGATGACTTTTTGGAGATATGTTTATTTGATGATAATTTCACTTTCAGTGAATCAATTTCATTTAAATGTTTATACAAATTTCATAGTAGCATTTTAGTATTCATATATTTAAATTAATTTTACATCCAAGTGTTATCATTTAAAGGGATATGATGATTTTTTTCCTAATATGCTTTTGCATTATGTTTATATAATTGTTGACTTTGAAAAGAACTTTGGAGGAGACAATACAATAAGATTTTGATAAGCAAAATAGATGTAGCTAGAAAGCAAAAAGATGTGCATTATTTATTAGCTATTTTAAACTTAACTTCAATATTTACACAATGTGCTGATGGGGTAGTTGCTGAGTTCATTTGCAAGAATTAAACAGAAATATGCCAGACACAGATGGTTCACAACCACCATAACTAGGACAATATACAATATTTTGTGTATACTCTTAATTTTTTTAAAAAGATTAACAGCTGTTAAAAGTAGCATCTAAAACTCCCCCAATCTCTCTGAAGCTGAAGAAGAATTCACAATATTTCATATTTACTTCCCTTAGAGAAAGTGAGATGATGCTCTGCCTCTACTCTCTGTGGTACATTCCTGAAAAATGTTGGTCTTGCTTTTCTTTTTGTTTTCCTCTTCTCCATATAAAACAAGTGTTTTTTTCTTTACTGTAATGGTAGTACTTTATTTTAGAGAATTCAGATGGTGTGGAACAGCTAATTCCACTTTAATGAAAATTAAAAATTCCATGAGAACTAAAAATTAGGATCTGAAAACTGTGGTTAAGTGACATTCATAGTGAGGCAGTAGAATCAGTTTTCAGCTAGATCATAAAATTTACTGTATTTCTGCTTTGGGAAGAAATCAAAATTCCTAATAAAATTAGAATAGAATTAATTAGAACTCTTTCTTAAGTCCTTGACAATAGTTTAGCTGCTTTAATATGACCATCTTCTGTACTCATCCTCCACATATTTTTTCTAGGTTCACTTAAACACTGTATTGCCTTGGAATTCCAACACAAGCTTTCTCTGGGCTGGAGTTTTCACTATCACCAAAGTGTCAGCAATATTGTTTTTAGTAAGAAAGTTGTTTGACTACAGGAAATAGAGGAACATAGTAAAAGAGGCTAAAACACTGACAACTAACTTAATGTTAGATGGAGACAAACATCTCACATTTGGTAAGTGGCTCAAATTTGAGGTTAAGACTGAAGATAGTTTCTGGGCTTTATTCTTCACCTCTGTACTAACATGAGGTTTTGTATAATCCTCAAGGGGAAAAGAAAAACCAATTCAGTGTATACCACTTTATGCAAAAAGCTGTAGGCTCCATATATGAAATGCTCTAGATCATCTCAAACGTCTCTGGAGATTGTTTTAAGAATGTATGGCACATTAATAAAGTTAGAATCATTCCCTAAACATCTGTACAAACAGTGAGGAACTATAACCTGTGATGTATAATCTTAGTCTATGTACAGCTTGTAGTGGGTAGCCATCCCAGCATTGGCCGGGAAGTTCCAACACCCATTGAGGCTTCGGTAATGGTCACGCCCACAAGGCAGGGCGGAGGAGGAAACGGAAGACCATGGATTGAGAGGAGGTCTGGCGCTTGCTTCCAGGACGCTGGACGCTGGAGGTAGACTGAGCAGAGTTCTCCAGAGAACAACGCCGGACTGCACTATACCTTTGCCAGACCCTGCAACCTACCCCTTCTTGTAAGTTACCCCACAAAATAAACCTCCCTTTTAACTACGTGGAGTGGCCTAAATAATTTCACCATAAACAGCTATCCAAAGTGTTGGTGCTTTGTGTCCTGGTTGGCATTGCAGTCATAGGGCAGAGATGCCCATAAGAAGAGCTAGTGTAGAGGAGAGGGACCTGTATCCTTATAAATTCCCATTCACACAAAAAGGCCTCACTGTGAGAGAAGTAAGCTGCTCTTCCTGTTCCCAGTTCCAAAGAGTTGGCAGAGTGTCTACAAAGGAGAGGCAGCTTGTAGAAATTTTTGTAGAGTGCTCACCCTGAGGGACCGGCTTTAACTGGAACACAGCAGGGAGATATTAAAGTCCAAAGAGCATTGTTAAAAGACGTGAAGATTCAGTAAGAAACACTTAAGAGGTACTAGTTCCACAATAACAGCAGTGTGTAAAATAATAACCTGTGAGAAGGTGAAGTTGGGACATAGAGACTTGATGCGCCCTCATAATGTGGGGAAAAGTCAGCAAGTATGCTACTGATATACAGTATGGATCCAATAGAATTGGGCTGTTGGATAGTCGATTTTCCCACACTATTACAGAAAAGATACCTAAAACCCCTACATACCTAGACAGGAAAAAAAAAGCCAAGCATCATCAGAATACCATAGAAATAAATCATAAGTCAGTAGATAGAGCAAAAATCCTTTGCAAACAAACACTGTGACAGGAAACCAGTGGTCAGTAGAAGCCAACAGTTTTATGTGATCTTGATAGAGGAAAATCAACTTGTCTCTTTTATTGCAATGCTGGGGATTGCACACAGGTCATCATTAATGTTGGATGAGCATGCTACTGGTGAGCCATATTTGAAGTCAACTTGAATATTTTTCTTATTTATTTATTTGTTTGTTTGTCTAATTTATGTGTGGGCAGTGCCGCAGTGTAGACATGTAGGTAGGGAGACATCATGCATGAGTTAGTTCTGTCCTTGTATGATGTGAGTCCCAGTGATGGGACATGGATTGTCAACTTGGCAGCAAATGCCTTTTTTTCTATTTAGCATTCTCACTACTTCACCAATTTCAATCTTAATAGAGAGAAGATAGAGTAGTGAGAAGAGATGAGCTGAAAATACTTACATGCAATAGAGAGAGCAAAATCGTAGTGACTGGATACATGACTATATTCTATATGCTGTAAGGAGTCATCAAAGCCACAGCCATTGCAATAGTCTACCCAGGTAATTAAACAAATGAATATACAATCAATAAGACTAGATATTTTGGGCATGCCTTAGGTCATTTCAATGTACTATCTTAAATGTTCTGTGTGTTCTATTGTTTGAGAATTTCATAAACTGATATAATGTGTTTTGATAATACTTATTACCACTTTTTACAAACAAGGTCACATACTAATTTATAAACCCAGTGAGTTTACTTAGTGTCCTTATACATTTAGTTTTATATTGCTAAAGAAGGGGAAAGCAAAGGAAGCAGGGGACTAGTAGTAAAGAAGATAAGGAGTAGAAGGAGGGCCAGGCAGTGGTGGCACATGCCTTTAATCCCAGCACTCAGAAGGCAGAGCCAGGTGGATGGATCTCTGTGCGTTTGAGACCAGCCTGGTCTACAGAGTGAGATCCAGGACAGGCATCAAAACTACACAGAGAAACCCTGTCTCAAAAACAAAACAAAACAACAACAACAAAAAAACAAACCAACAAAAAAAACAAACAAAAAAGTGTAAAATATATGTTTATATATAATATATAATATATGTAAAATATCTTTCTCCATTTTCCTAGTGAGTTTGACCCATGTAAAAATATTTTATATAAATACAGAGAAAAAAAAAACATACCAAGTACAGAGAAAGTGATGCCAGTCTGAATACAGATAGTGCACAGATCACCAAATGGGACCAAGAATATAATGCAAGGTGCTCTCAGACAAGTGTATTAGGGTAAAAAGTTGGAAACAGCATTCCAAGCAAACAGAAACAAGAAACGAATGAGCATCAATTTTTGATCTTTAAACTAGATCTAATACTGAATACATTGGTATTCAAAATAGACTTCAAGTTTAAACTACTAAGAAGAAATAAAGAATGTATTTATACTGATTAAGGAAAACAAAGTATCTGTCAGGAAGAAGGTATGTTTGTGCTTTTTAATGGCTGAACACTCGGCATCGTATTCTTATTGCTTTGACCTGTTGTATATATTTCCATTGACTATTGTCCATTTGCTTCTCTGACCAAGGCTGAGAGCAGGCCTTGTCTATGGTTATAAACATAAGTATTTAAAAGGTAAATTGACAGTGGGACAATTTAGCAAAATGATAATAGTAGTTTCTACTTTAGGATCTTCCCAGATATAGGCTTCTGAGCTGGATAGTACCAGACATGAAACTCCCCTCTGTGGATCAGACTTTAGTCCAATCAGAATGTAGTTAGTTACCCATGAACAGGCTTGCTCTTGTCACACAAGTGTGCATATTGTGGCATTGGCCCGTCAGGTCACTATGGCAGCATCCAGGAACAAGTCCTGGGAAGATTACTGAAGTAATTTCTCTCCCCCCCTCCCCCCCCCCCGCAGCCTGCATAGCACCTGCCAACACTATAAAGCTAGCAAAAGGGGAAGTCTCTTTGTCAGTTTGCAATTGACTTCTTGGCACTCTATACCCAGGTGTCTTTAGCAATGTCACCTTACAATGTAGATATGGTGGGTTAGGAAGGAGCAAGGGCAATAAGTTGTGTTGGTTTGAAGACCGCTGGAGACTCCCTACCGATGACTTATAAGGAGATTGTTCTAAAAATTCTCAAGTCAAGTGGGGTTGAAGGTCATTTTAAAACACTGCATTCTCTCTGTTACATGAATCAATAATTAAGACAGGAAGTAATTAAATCTTTACCAATAACTATGGATTTATATTTCTTCCTGACATTCTTAGTTTTTGCTTCATTGATTCTGGAAAATAAATATTTATATAGATCATAATACCTGGGTGACTTGAACCTTTTAAAATTATGAAAAGGTCATTTTACCCCTAGCAAGATTCTTAGCTCTAATATTGATATATGTCATGTATGATATTAATATACACATTCAGATTTGCTTTTCACTATTTATAATTAAAGCAACATATCTTATATAATTATTCTATTAATATTTAATTATTTTATATATGAATGTATCCCCTATTACCTACATAGAATCTGTTCTTGTTTTATATATTTTGAATAATTTGTTATTCAATTGACATGCATGGTCTATTAATATTTAAATTATTATCATAGTGTCTAGATTTAAATTTCTCAGCTTGTTTTAGGTTTCCTATAATTCCCATCTAGTAAGTTTTGCTCCTATTCTACATTCATTAAAAATGATTAAATATTTAAATAATCTAGCTCCATTTTTGGCATACTAGCAGAAAATATTATGATGTATTATTGGCTATAATAAGAATTAAAAATTATTTATTATCTTAATAGTGAATACTAGATTTATCTAACTACATCACTCTTAGTAAAATCTACTTCATTTTCTCTGTAAAAGACACAATAAGACACATTTACTTTTTCATATGTCTAAACATCATGCTAAATTTTAAAATTATATTATTTATTTAACCATAAATTAATTACCTTTTACTGTTAGAGAAATAATTAAAAAACTCACAATATCTCCCTTCTATTACAATTTCTACTTGTGTAAACTTATATTTCCAATATTTACCTTTTCCTCTTGATGAAATTATTGTCTCTTCTTCTGTTTTTTGTTTGTTTATTTGGTTGGTTGGTTTTATTTTTGAGTCATAGGTTTGTTTTTTATGAGTTATTTGGGCACTTTTCCTGAAGGACTCTTATGTCATCTTTTAAAAGTATATTTATTTTTTAAGGCTCATGGAAAGCAAAGGTTAAAGCAAATTTTTCTTTCATTATTTTTGGGGGGGCATTTTTTATTATTATATTTGTGTTTTAATTTTACACATCAGCAATGGGTTCCCCTGTCCTCCCCCCTCCCGCACCACCCCTACCTTCCCCCCACACCCTCCCCTCTATTCCCATCTCCTCCAGGGCCAAGAATCCCCTGGGGATTCATTTAAACCTGGTGAATTCAGTACAGGCAGGGCCAGTCCCCTCCTTCCAGGCTGAGCAAAGTGTCCCTGTGTAAACCCAAGGTTCCAAACAGCCAGCACAAGCACTAAGGACAGGTCCCGGTCTCACAGCCTAGATGCCTCCCAAACAGTTCAAGCTATTCAATTGTCTCACTTATCCAGAGGGCCTGATCCAGCTGGGGGCTCCACAGCTTTTGGTTCATAATTCATGTGCTTCCATTCAATTGGCTATTTGTCCCTGTGCTTTTTCCAATTGGGTTCTAAACAATTCACATTCTTACAGTCCCTCCTCTTTCTCGACAATTGGACACCTGGAGCTCCACCTGGGGCCTGGCTGAGGATCTCTGCATCCACTTCCATCAGTTATTGGATGAGAGTTCCAGCTCGATTGGTAGGGTGTTTGGCCATCTGATCACCAGACTAGGTCAGATCAGGTTTTCTCTCGACCAGGTTTTCTCTCAACCATTGCCAGCAGTCTACAGAGGATGTATCATTGTGGATTTCAGGGGCCCTCTCCAGCACTCTGACTATTGATATTCTCATGTGGTCTTCATTTATCATGGTCTGTTATTCCTTGTTCTCCCTTTCTGTTCTTCATCCAGCTGGGATCTCCTGCACCCCTAAGCTTTCTTTCCCTCAAACCTTGCCCTTCATTACTCCCACTGTTGTCCAGGTTGTTCATGTAGATCTCATCCATTTCTCTATCATTGGGTGATCCCTGTGTCTTTCCTAGGGTCCCATTTTTTAGGTAGCCTCCCTGGAGTTGTGTAACAGTCTAGTCATCTTTGTTTTACATCTAGTATCCTCCTATGAGTGAATACATACCATGTTTGTCCTTCTGAGTCTGAGTTACTTCACTAAGGATGATTTTTTTCTAGATCCATCCATTTGCCTGCAAACCTCATGATGTCATTGTTTTTCTCTTCTGAATAGTACACCATTGTGTACATGTACCATATTTTCTTTATCCATTCTTCAGTTGAAGGGAATCTAGATTGTTTCCAGGTTCTGGCTATTACAAACAATGCTGATATGAACATAGCTGAGCAAATGCCCTTGTGGTATGATTGAGCATTCCTTGGGTATATGCCCAAGAGTGCTACAGCTGGGTCTTGGGAGACATGGATTCCCAATTTTCTAAGGAAGCACCATATTGATTTCCAAAGTGGCTGTACAAGCTTGCATTCCCACCAGTACTGGAAGAGAGTTCCCCTTGCTCCACATCCTTTCCAGCATAAGCTGTCTTCTGTATTTTTGATCTTAGCCATTCTGACAGTTGTAAGGTGGTATCTCAGAGTCATTTTGATTTACATTTCCCGGATAACTAGGGATGATGAGCAATTCCTTAAATGTCTTTCAGCCATTTGAACTTCCTCTGTGGAGAATTCTCCGTTTAGTTCTATAGCCCATTTCTTAATTGGACTGTTGGACATTTTGATGTCTAATTTCTTGAGTTCTTTATATATTCTGCATATCAACCCTCTGTCAGATGTGGGGTTGGTGAAGACCTTTTCCCATTCTGTAGGCTGTCACTTTGTCTTGTTGACCATGTCTTTTGCTCTACAAAAGCTTCTCAGTTTCAAAGGTCCTATTGATTGATTGTTTCTCTCAGTGTCTGTGCTATTGGTGTTATATTTAGAAAGTGATCTTCAGTGCCAATGCATTCAAGACTACTTCCTACTTTCTCTTCTATCAGGTTCAGAGGAACTGGATTTATGTTGAGTTCTTTGATCCACTTGGACTTAAGTTTTGTGCACAGTTACAAATATGGATCTATTTGCAGCCTTCTACACATTGACATCCAGTTATGCTAGCACCATTTGTTGAAGATGCCTTCTTTTTTCCATTGCACACTTTTGGCTTCTTTGTCAAAAATTATGTGTTCATAGGTGTGCACGTTAGTGTCAGGGTCTTCAATTCAATTCCATTGGTCCACATGTTGGTTTTTATGCCAGTACCAAACTGTTTTTATTATGGTAGCTCAATAGTAGAGATTGAAGTCAGGGATTGTGATGCCTCCAGAGGTTGTTTTATTGTACAGGATTCTTTTGGCTATCCTGGGTTTTTTGTTTTTCCATATGAAGTTGAGTATGATTCTTTCCAGATCTGTGAAGAATTGTGTTGGTAATTTGATGGGGATTGCATTGAATCTGTATATTGCTTTTGGTAATATTGCCATTTTTACTTTGTTAATCCTGCCTATCCATGAGCATGGGAGATCTTTCCATTTTCTGACATCTTCTTCAATTTCTTTTTTCAGGGACTTAAAGTTCTTGTCATATAGGTCCTTCACATGCTTAGTTAGAGTAACCCCAAGGTATTTTATATCATTTGTGGCTAATGTAAAGGTGATATATCTCTGATTTCCTTCTCAGCCTGTTTGTCTATTGTATATAGGAGGGCTACTGATTTTTTTGAGTTGATCTTGTGTCTTGCTATGTTGCTGAAGGTTTTTATTAGCTGTATCCATTCCTTGGTTGAATTTTGGGGTCACTCATGTATACTATCATGTCATCTGCAAATAGGGAGAGCTTGACTTCTTCCTTTCCAATTTGTATCCCCTTAATCTCTTTGTGTTGTCTTATAGCTCTGGGTAGAACTTCAAGTAGTATATTGAATAAGTATGGGGAGATGGGACAGCCTTGCGTTGTTCCTGATTTTAGTGGTATTGCTTTGAGTTTCTCTCCATTTAATTTGATGCTGGCCATTGGCTTGCTGTAGATTACCTTTATTATGTTTAGGTATGTTCCCTGTATTCCTGATTGCTCCAAGACTTTTATTATGTAGGGGTGTTGGATTTTGTCAAATGCCTTTTTTGCTTCCAGTGAGATTATCATGTATTTTTTTTTCCTTGAGTTTGTTTATATGGTGTATTACATTGACAGACTTTCATATGTTGAACCACCCTTTCATCCCTGGGATAAAGCCTACTTGATCATGGTGTGTAATTGTTCTGATGTGTTCTTGGAGTCTGTTTGCTAGAATTTTATTGAGTATTTTTGCATTAGTGTTCATGAGGGAGATCGGTCTGTAGTTCTTTTTCTTTGTTACATCTTTGTTTGTTTTAGGAATCAGGGTAATTATAGCCTCATAGAAGGAGTTTGGTAATATTCTGTCTGCTTCTATTGTGAAGAACATTTTAAAGAGTATTGCTATTAAGTCTTCTTGAAGATCTGGGAGAGTTCTGCTCTGGTCCTGGCCTTTTTCTTTTGGTTGGAAGTCTTTTAATGACTGATTCCAGTTATCCCAATGTAATTTCTACTCAGTTTTGTTGTTTTAAGAACGTATATTTGATGTCTATGACTCTATCATGACATTTAATGGTTTTAGCACAGCAATTACAAAGTGGCAGTTGGTAACTTGGAAATTTGTTATTATCATATCTGACAATGTATTTTCAAATGATAGTAGGTAGATTACACAGCATGAAAAATTGGTTGCTCTCAAGCCTGAAAACAAGTTTGATTTCCAGAACCTACCAGATGAAAGGAGATAATCAACCTCAGTAATCTGTCCACATGTGCTCCTCCCCCAACAAAATACATAAATGTAAAAATGTAAAGTTGCAATGGACAAAACTCTGGTCAATAGGGCCTCCTGGTCTATATATTTGTGACACAAAAATAGATTGGATCTCTCTTAAGGAAATGTAGGTCAGATTCCTGCCCAAAGATTATATATACACAAATATATAAATTAGTGTATAGCATATAAAATTTTAGTAAAAATATTAACTGGGCTACTCATTTTTTTCAAATTGAGTGAGTAATTTCATATGCTGCATAATTTTCAGAATTAAAAAATATGTAAGTGTAATCAAGCTCCTTTGGCAGGGTATATAATTCTACGGCTCATCCTTCCCAAAGCTTTATGTTACATAAAGTTCCCCCAAATCAAAATCATTAATTGGGCAACAATTTTTAAAAATGAAATATATAAATATTTATCATATATGTTGCAGAAAAAATTGCCACCAAATTACATTTTTCTCTAACACTTGGAATTATTTTAATTCAATAAATAACAAAAACAAAATCAATGCACATATTTCTGTAAGCTGTTACTTCTTTCCTCCCTTTCTTCCCCCCTTCCTTCCTTCCTTCCTTCCTTCCTTCCTTCCTTCCTTCCTTCCTTCCTTCCTTCCTTCCTTCCTTCCTTCCTTCCTTTCTTCCTCTCTTTTCTTAGTATACTTGTATTTATCTGGTCTGTGAGCCATGATTTTAGATTATAGATTTATTGAATGCCATTTAGGCCAAAGAGAGATCTATGCTACAAAAATCATGTTTCCCCCAAATTTTGCCAAAATGATGATCTTGAATTCCCAGACTTGTAAATTTTGTTTTCAATTTCAAACTCAAATATGAAATTTGCATCTATAGGAGTGAGTCAGAATTACATGTCTCACTTAAAAAGTGACATGCACCTTTAAAATTAACTCATACCTACTGAATTAGAATCTCCAAGGGAGTTACCTAGAAACCTTAGGTTCTATAATATTTGAAATTCTGTTGACAAGTTTGATAAATGTATTTGAGAACATTTTAAATACAAAATAAATAACTAGTGATATATATGTTCAAAATATATAAATGTATATATGTGTATATATATAAAATAAACACATATGTATGTGTGTGTGTACATATACTACACATATATGTAATACTTGCATGCAGACATGCTGGCATGCCCACATACATGCAATATTTATATCCAAGTTCTATAGCTATATTGAATCACTATGAGACATTTAATTAGGAGTATTCTACCTTATACTTTGTTTTTACTGCATTCTTAATAACTTACATTTAATTTCAACCCAAGCTAAAAATTTAAATTGGCAAAGGGCAGTGATAATTATAATGAGAAAAGCTCTCACTGAGATGTTAATATATTGAAGTGAATTGCTTTTAATATTAATAGAAACTCTACAGGGAGATGACAGTGATAAGTATGTAATATGAGTTTTCTCCCAAAAATAAAGGGCAGTAAAAAAATGTAAAATATTCTATTTGTTTTCAATATAATATAAAATTATCTTAATAGTTTTGGGGAAATTAACTAATTTAACATATGCAATACATTTCATGCTTAATATTATCTTTTTTCTAATACTTTAAAATTAATATGTAGAGATAATTTATCATGTATGCAAACTAGAGAGGTATTGGGGGATTCAATACATCTTCATGAGTCACCATAGAAGGAATGTAAAAAACACTCAATATTTCTAACCATTAAATAATAGAATTTACTCTGTACGTTAGATAAAGGGTTTCTTTTCACTTACAGTTTCAGTAGGCTAGGAGTTCATAATAGTGGGAAAGAGTGGTCATGGCAGAGGGTGCAGGGAGCTGGGTAATCACATTCTCAGTGAGACATAAAACATAGAGATAAATAATTAGACAGATATGTAGGTAGATAGATATAGATAGATAGAATGATAGAAGGTAGACAGACAGACAGATGATAGATAAGATAGATAGATGATAGATGGTAGATGATAGATAGATAGATAGATAGATAGAGAGAGAGAGAGAGATAGAGAGAGAGGTAGATAGATAGACAGATAACAGCAAGTGATGAGAGGCAATATAGTTCCCTCCCCCAGTGACATACTTCCTCCAATGAGGCACTACTTAGAAAGGATTCTATCATCTCAACAAAAGTCTCACAACTTGGTGCCACATGTTCCAGTTTCTGAGTCTATCAGGGACATTTCTCATTTAAACCCCTACACTCTGAAAAAATGGGGAGGGACCTATGTTCCGAATGCTGAAATTGTTTTCTACTTTTAGAAATTTAGTTTCAATAAAACTTGCAATTCTTAAAAATCTTTTGAACATAGCTTTTCAATCTTTTTTCATATAATATTTTATAAATTCCCACTTGATTGCCAAGATAATAATGTTTGTATATTTTATAACTCAAGACATATTTATATTTTTATTGCTACCTTAATCCCCATTGAAGATCCTTGTAGAACATGGAAAGATATTATTAATCCCACTTAACTGATGACATAAATCTAGTTCCAGCTTCTCCTTAGGTACACAAGCTCAAGTTTAATGAATGTATAATCATCTGTGGAGTTTAATGTATACCATGAGCTTAGTGAATTCTAGAACCATCCATGAACCAAGCATTGATTACACTTGTGAGGTTTTATATAAACTAGATAAACCTCTGGTCAGACTGGTGAGGGATTTTTTTTCTTCTTTTAAATATTTTCTTTGTCTGATGAGTATGAATGATTTGTCAGTATGTATATATGTATGTGCACTAAGTATGTGCAGTTCTAGTAGAAGGCACAGGCTCCTTTGAAACTATTGTGTAAGAGGTTGTTAGCTGCCATATGGATTTAGTGAAATGAGACATGATCCTCTGGAAGAACTGCCAGTGCATGGTGCATTTAACCATAGAGTCATCTCTACAGCCCTGTGAGGTTTTGTTTTGTTTTGGGGGGATTGTTTGTTTGTTAGTTTGTTTCGTTGACTGAAGTGGAAAGATCCACCCTCAATTTGGTTGACATCCTCCAGGCAGAGGCTGTCCAGATATAAAGAAGTATCTGCCTGGCTTTCAGAACAAGATTGGAAATGATGAAGAATCTAGCTTTGTAAACTGAACGGATACAGGGTTCTCAATCTTACCAGCATCTTCACCAACATTTCAAGACTACCCGGACTATATCATGTAAGCAATTTTGATAAATCCCCTTCCAATATATGTTTATTCTATCAGCTCTATTTCCCTAGAAAACATGATGAGTATACCATTTACCTAAAACATAGCATGTACACATAATCCCCCACTCACACACACAACACATAATCATACTCATTTTCTTCCACTCTAGGGAAGCCTAGACTTATCATACTGAAAATCTCATGTATACATCATTTTAATATATGCTTTAAAATGGATATGCATTTGCATTTATATTGATTATGTCAAACTAAATTACTACAACAATAAAACAAAAGTCAGAAACATTAAGGTCTCAGTCCAAATAAATGCTTACATTTCTTTTTTGTATTTTAGAGCCTTGTCCAGGATTTTAGAACTTCCTTCCGTCACTGTCTTCCCCTTTAAGACTTCTCTTCAATTACAGTTTCTTGAGGCTAACACGAAATGAAAGCAAGCATGGACAAATCAGCCAGTGCTCTAGGCTTTCACCCAGAGATGGCACTCCTGGTAAAACTCAACACACAGGCAAGAGCATTCCTTACCAGATGTTCACATTAGCTTCATCTGCTAATGTTAAAGAAATCAGTATTATAATCTACATGGATAGTTCTATGTCATATATCATTTCATGTGTTTCAAACCTACTTTCCTAGGATGAACAGAGTCCATTAATACTAACTCCTGTAAAGTGCATCTTCCATGGTATCCACCTGCAGTGGGATGATGATATTATCTGTGGGAATCTATGCAATTCCTGTTTCATGAATAAATTAATAAATCCATCATACAGTAAACATACACATAAATAAATAATGCTACACTTAAATATTTATGAATGCTTATCCAATCTAATCTAGTACTTTATGATTACATAAAAGCCATATGCACACGCATATAGTGGAAATGATACTTTGAATTTTGAGTTTATTTTCCAGCCTGAGAATACAAAATAAATTCCTCTCTGGAGATGGTCTACACACTATACTTTACCTTCTCATTTGTCACTCCATCATAGAGAAGAAAACTCGACATGCTAGAGCACTGTGCTGCTAATCTGATATATATCAGAGAGTGTAGAGAAAATTATACAGGACACTGAGAAAAAAAATCTACAGCAATTTGTTCATGAGGAGAGTGGCTTAAGTGTGAATATATTAATTTCTCAGTATATGTATATCTTATATGTCATATTATTACATATATATGAATATACATATTATTTTATATATTGTTTCATATAATATATTATACATTTTACATGTCATTATAAACATGCATATATGTACACTTATGCATACATGTGTATGTATGCATATATTTAGGACCATCTTTGCCTTAATATTTGATTGACACTCAATATTTATAAGCATACAATTCTTACATAGACTATTTTGTAGAAAATTAATGCTAAAAGCCACCACTTGTCACCTCCTTGTAGATGGAGCTCTAGATGAAGTGTAGTCTTGCTAATTACTGCATCTGTTTCTAATAGCAGGCAGCTAGTACAGACAGGCACTCCAGAGTCAGTTGCTTCAATTGACCTCAGCATTCCTGTCTAGTGTACCTATCTTCCTGTATGTGTAGTAGTATTTTGGCTGCATCAAAGGCAATGGCTGATCTATGTACATATGGTGAACCTTGACAAATATTTATTGTTGAAGGCTGTTAACTTTAGAAATAAACACATTTTCTATTCTATGTGTTCATGTTTGCTATCCACTATGAAGATACTGGGTATAATACCCTCCAAGCCTTTAACTGTATTTATATCTGATAAGCAATTGAACTTATTATTACATTAATTTCTTGTATTAAATAACTTAGACCAATAGCAAAACTGACCAGAAGATAGAGATTATATGTCTCCAAGATCAGCATGAGCCCAGACTTCTTGATGATTAATCCTGAAAAATAATGGACTGTTTGATAGAAATGACAGCCCTACACTGACAAATGTATCACTCATGGGTGACATTTTAAATTACAGCATATTTTTCTATGTGTCCATTTTTGGAATATACAACCTATATATACACAGTGTGATTTTACTGCCATTAAATCTTCTTTGGCTCGAAGCCTTTGAACCTCTGCACAGTTAGTATCTTCAAAATGTGACATGGTTTGAGTCACATAGTATTTACTTTTTTCCTACTTGCTTCTTTTTAATATATATCAGCTCTTCCAGATTCCTAATAAAGTGCATTTTTTTAGCACAAAATAGTTATATAATTCATTTTGCTTCAGAATTATATAACAGTGCAGTGTCTGAACTTACCACACTTTTTCTATCCTCATGTCACAGGATATTTTGGTTGTTTCAAAGTTTTTCTATTTATGAATAATGCAGCTCTAAACACCCTTGTAATGGATTTCACATAGGAATAGTTTTTAATTTGTTCATTTGGAGAAATACCAAGGAATACAGTTGCTGATTCATCTGGTAAATGTATATTTAGATTCATAAGCGACTGCCACCAAATTTTTCTCCAAATTGTCTGTGTCATTTTTTAGTCTTAGCAATAGTAAATGATACATACTCTTGCTTACATTCTATCTGGTCAATGTTGTCAATGTAAGCATTGTAATAGATGTGAAGTGGCTTCCCCTTATTTTCTTTTTATATTTTCTAATTATGTTGATGCTGTGACTCTTTTTAAAGCATATTTGCTAGCTGATATTTCCTTAGGTGAGGTGTGTGGTAAGGCTTTTGCACCTTTCTTGTTCTTTTGTTTTACAGGATTGAAGGCTAATGCCAGGATACAGTGTACATTAGATAAGCTGTACCCCCGACTGCCTTTTGCATATTTTTAGATGGGCTTGCTAATTCTCCATTTGTTGAATTTTATGAGCTCTATGTGTGTTTTTACAGCAACTCCTTACAAGACAGGCATTTTATAAATATTTTATTTTGTTTTGTTTTTATGTAATTATTATAACAAGTCTTTCCCCAGCTTAAATTTAATCTGTGTTGTTTGGTTGTTAGTTCATGAAATACAGACAAGTTGGTTGCTTGATCCTCTTGTGGACTTTGGTTTTTGGTGTTATATCAGAGAGATTGTGCAGTTTCAATGACACCTAAGTTTTCTCCTATGTTATCTTCTGGTCATTGATATTTTAATTACACTTACGAATATGATCTCTTTGGGTTAGTTTTTATCAACACTGTAAGAACTTTCTCTAAGTTTACTTTTATTGATGCTAATATTCAGATATTCCAGCACCATTTGTTAAAATTGCCATGTATTTTCCCCATTTTATAGCCTTTGCTCATTTGTCAAAATCAATAAATTACCCTTATGTTGGTCTGTTACTAGTCTGTTTGTATAATGTGTTCTGTAGATGTATTCACCTGTTAACTTGTCACTACCACAGTATCTGGAGTACTTAAGCTTTATAGCTTAAGACCCAATCAGGATAGTTTGCTGATTTCTGTTCTCATCATTATTTTGTGGCTGCCAAATCTTTTGTTTGTCCATATGAAATTTAAATTCATTGTGTTTATATTTGCCAAGTCAATTGTTGCATTTTTATTTAAATCCCCTGGTTCTGTGGTTTACTAGTGATAAACAAATACGCAACATTTGGTCTTTTTATCTTATTAAGGATGAAACACCTCCAATTTATTAATTTTACTTTGTTATAGATTTGTGGCTTTCTTCCTATAGTAGCTAGAATTATTTTATTTATACCAAAGTATTGCATATTGGGGTGCTAACCTAAATGATATGTGCCTTTAATTTCTAATTGTACTTGTTTTATGTTGATCCATAAGAAAACCTTGGCATCTGTTAATTGCATTTCTCTTCTGAAAGCTTGCTCTAAATACTTGCTAGTTTACACATTTTTTTGTTCATTTTTTTAAAAACATTTTCTATGTAGGTAAGAGTGATACCTAAAAATTAAAGTGATTTTGTCCCATCTACTCTGCCTGTATGCCTTTTACTTTTTTGTCTTGTCTTACTGTGTTACTAGGAAATTTAGGGCAGATTCTGTTAAGTTGGAAAGAGACATCTTATCCTGTTTCTGATATCAACACAAAAGCCATATGTTCCCATCCTAAACTTGGTATTAATGATTATTAATTGGATTTCCATTTGTGAATATGCATTATCAAGTTAGAAAGATGTCTTTTCTATTTATAATTGTTATTTTTATTATGATACATATTTTATTTTCTACTATCTTTTTACATATATTGACATGATCATGTGACTTTCTCTATACGTGTGATATGAATTTTTCATTACAGTGAATGAGCTTCAAAACTGGGAAATATCCTACTTAACATGGTATATAATTTATTTATTCATTTGCCAAACTTCTGTTTATAATTTTGGTGTCTGTGTCCTCAAGAGTATATTGACCTGTGGTTTTGTTCACTTGGAATAAAGAATTAGGATACTGCTGGCTTTGTAGACTATGTTAAGAAGTATTCTCTCTGTTGATATAATTTCTTTCCAAAATGTTTGAAAGAATTCACCAGTGGCACTATGCTTTCTAACATTTTAGCACTTTTCCAATAATTATTGTTCCATTTTTTTTGGTAGATATTGGCTTTCTCATCCTGTCTATTTCTACTTATGTTTTCAAGTTTAGCTTCTCAGTAATTTGTTCCATTTTATGTAGGTAATGTAACAAAGGGGGAAAGAGGTGTTCATAATAGTACTTCTCATTACTGCAATAGCAGTTGTACTTGCAGGGATGTCTCCCTTTTGTTATATGAGGAACCTGTATACTTCCTAACCTCTTCATAGCCGTATCAGCATGATATAAGAGTGTTTCTGACATACTGATTATCCCAGACAACTAAATTTTAGTTTTATTGATTTTTTTCTACTTATTTCCTACTATAATTCTACTGATTATTTGTCCAACTTCATGTTTTATTTTGCTTTCTTTAGATTTGATGTTTTGTCTGTTTCCTAAGGTAAAAGTAGGTTATGTTTTGAGTTGTTTTTCTGTCCTGATATGTGCATTTGAATTTACTACTATAAATTTCTATCTAAGACTGCTTATACATTAGTACAATGTAGTTGATGTTTTCCTGTGTCCCATATGGCCCATGGTTGGGACAAATCTCTTACCCACTGTCCCTCAAGTAAACACACAGAGGCTTATATTAATTACAACTGCTCAGCCATTAGCTTAGACTTATTACTGACTAGCTCTTATACTTAAATTAACCCACAATTCTTAACAATGTTTAGCTATATGGCTTGGTATCTTTTCTCAGTTCTGCCTTTACATCTTGCTTCCTCTGTGTCTGGCTGGAGACTCCTGTCTAAGCCCTTTCTCCTCCCAGAATCCTCCTCTGCTTATCCCACCTATACTTCCTGCCTGGTTACTGGCCAATCATCAATTTATTTATCAACCAATCAGAGTAACACACATTCACAGCATACAGAATGACATTCCACACCAATTTTTTTATATGTACCTAGAGAGAGAGGAAGGAGAAAGATAGAGAGGCGGGCGATACTGCTAGCTGCTGCCAGGAGAAACAAAATGTAAAGCACCAGTAAGCCACAAGCCATGTGGCTAAGAGCCATGTGGCAAAGTATATATTTATTGAAATGGATTAATTTAAGATGTAAGAGCTAGCTAGCAAAAATCCTGAGTCACTAGGCCATACAGTTCATAAATAATATAAACCTCTGTGTGTTTTTGGGTCTGAGAGGCTGCAGCCCAGGTGGGACAGGAGAAAATGCCAGCTAGAGTATAATGCTCAAATATTGATATCTTATATTTTATTTCATTTTATTTAACATATTTAAACTTCTCTTGCAATCTCTGCTTTGACCCCTTGTGTTATCTAGAAGTGTACTGACTTAACTCTTGGCTGTTTGGGATTTTTTCACTACTTTCCTGTTATTGATTTCTAGTTTAATTCTAATGTGGCCTGAAAGTAGAACTTGTATGATCTCTACTCTTCCCAGTTTGTTATGGAGTGTTTTGTAGCCCAGAATGTAGTCTATCATGGTTAGTGTTCCATGTGAGTTTTCAAAACATGTATAACCTGAATTCATGTGATAAAGTGTTTTGCTGATGTCAGTTACATGCAGTTGATTGGTGGTCCCATTGGGTTCTGCTATGGCACTGCTAATTCTTCTCCTACTGGAGCTCTCCATTTATAAAACAGTGTTAAAAATCTCTAGCTACAACAGTGGAGTCATCTATCTCTCCTTGCATTCCTGTCAGTTTCTGCCTCGAATACTCCAGTGCTCTGTTTTCAGGAGTGTTAGGTCTTCTTGGAGTGTTTGAACTTTATCCGTTTACCATACTCTACCTCCTCCAGCTCTGAAAACTTGCCTGCAGTTGGCTTTCTAACATTGATGAATATTAACTACTGTAAATTTCTAAGACTTCTTGTACATTAATGCAATACTAAAATGTAGATACCTTATATTTACTTCATTTGATTTACCATATGTAAAAGCTTCTCCTGCAATTTCTGCTTTAGCTGAGTGTGATATGAAGAAGTATGCTGACTTATTGCTAGACAGTTTGCAACTTTTTAAATTGACATGATTTTAAACATAAAAGTCGGTTTATTATAAAAGAGATAAACTTAGGTGTTTTTTCCTGTTCCATTCTGACAATACCTAAAATTCTTGGATTTAGAGTAGTGCATCAGGTTTCTTTCTTGCTTTTCTTAAAATACTAATTGACATTCCTATTAAGAACAATTATATGGTCTTCATTTATCATGGTCTGTTATTCCTCGTTCTCCCTTTCTGATCTTGATCCAGCTGGAATCTCCTGCTCCCCTAAGATTTCTTTCCCTCTTGCCCTTCATTACTCCCACTGTCGTCCAGGTTGTTCATGTAGATCTCATCCATTTGTCTGTCATTGGGTGATCCCTGTGTCTTTCCTAGGGTCACGTTTTCTAGGTAGCCTCCCTGGAGTTGTATAGCAGTCTAGTCATCTTTGTTTTACATCTAGTATCCTCCTATGAGTGAGTACATACCATGTTTGTCCTTCTGAGTCTGGGTTACCTCACTTGGGAGGCATCCAGGCTGTGGGACCAGGACCTGTCCTTAGTGCATGAGCTGGCTGTTTGGAACCTTGGGCTTACACAGGGACACTTTGCTCAGCCTGGAAGGAGGGGACTGAACCTGCCTGTATTGAATCCGCCAGGTTTAAATGAATCCCCAGGGCAGACGTGGCCCTGGAGGAGGTGGGAATGGAGAAGAGGGGATGGGGGGAAGGTTGAGGTGGGGGCAGGAGGGGGAGGACAGGGGAACCCATGGCTGATGTGTAAAATAAAAACACAAATATAATAATAATAAATAAAAAAGAACAATTATAACTTAAAAATGATTCAAATTATTTTCATTTATTTATTCACTGGTTGTCTATCTGTGTGGGGCAGATGCCATTATGCTCTTTTAGAGACCAGAGGACAACTTATCAGAGTTGTTTTTGTCCTTTCACCAAGTGGGTCTTGGGAATCAAAATTAGGTCTTCAGACTTAGGAGTAGGTTCTTTGACCTGCTAGAACACTGAGCCATCATACCAATCATAGAAATTATTTAAAGTAGTATTGACAGAAGTTGTCCTGGAATTTGAGATATACAATATCAACACATTCAATAAACACATTTTCCAATAGTATTATACATTATGTGAATGATAATAGTAAAAAACTTAACATTTAATTCCCTAGAAATTTACAATCTCTTATTTATTCCTTGTATAACTTCAGTTACTCGATTTGGCAACACATAATGATGTATAAAGTGAATTTTCAATACTAAGGACATAATGTATGCAATGGTTATTATTTTAATAATAATAAAAATAATAATTAATTACAATGATATAATTTATATATATTCTGTCAGTATATATTGCATAAGTGACCAACTATGATATAAAATGTTTTGAAAAAACCCCAGAAAGTTTTAATAGCAAAACTTGAATTTTCTGGACTTCATGTACTGTTCTGAATCTTTGAAAAGGCAGATTAGAGCATCTGGTTAAGATCTTTTCCCATTGATGGGGAAAGTTTGAGATCAAACCACGAGATGGATTATCAGAGATGTCCTCAGAGAATGTTGTTCAGAGACAGGGGAGAAATTTGCTGGAACTAAAGCATGAAGTCAGGTTGAGAAAAGTAATGCTTGCTCTCTTGCAATACCAAACTTTCAGACCTGAAAAGTACTCAGGAACTATCCAGTGATGGAACATTTGTTTTTCCCCAGAAAAGAGATTCCATGGAGTTTCGAAAAGTTATTATATTACCTTGTAGAACTGAATAAAGTTGAAAATATGAACAAGACTATGCCTTTATCAGGACTGTTTAGTTATACATACCTTTTGCCTTTTATTAAGAAAAATATTCATACCAGTATCCAGGAAGACAGCCTTGAAGGATGTACCAATGGGTCTCTTTTTTTCCTCTTTCCCATGTAGCCACACTAAATTAATATATTTTCTCTGCTTTCATGGTTGTTTGTATGTTTAATTGGTCTATTGAGAATGATGGCTGAACTCAGCTTTCAATGCTATTGTGATATGGGCCCTGATCTTAGTAACTCTGATGTGGAGAAGAAATTTCTGTGTAAGAGACAGATTTTAGACTTGGGAGACTTAAAAGCCATTTAATGGATCTAACTTAATAGAACATACTATAATGCTTATTTATCATTTAAGTACTCTGTTCTCTTTCCTTCAGCCATGGAGATGAAGATCATTCTATATGGTGGATAAAAAGTGAAATGAAAAGTGGTATCATACTGAGTGTAGAGTAGTGTGTCACTGGAGTTTTAACTAAACCATGAACTCTAAACATGGTAGGAAGGTTCTGGGACATTGCAAGCATTGCTTTGTAGCACAAATTTGAGTAGTATCATTATTGCTCTTATTTCTTTTCAGCTAGAGAGAATTAGTTTTTATTGTTAAAAATAATGTGAATAACAGTTTTGCATTAAAAGTAATTTCTTTGAAATCAATGAAAGTATCAAATGAGTTGAAAACATAAACGTACAGCTAATCCTCATGTTTCAATTATTTAGGGAGATGAGTGCTGGAGCACATGGAAGAAGCCTGGATTTTTCTAAATAATTCGCTCTAGAATATATTTAAACATAATATGATATAATTATTATAATAAAAGTTAGAGACTAAAATTTTAAATGTACCATGGAAGACTTGGATTTCTTATGCAAATTTTTATTTGTATATATTAATTAATATGTGTTTATCTGATATTTCATAACTGTATGTAATGTGTTTTGCCAAATTCTCATAGTTCTTTAATTAGAGCTAAGTTCTTGTTAGGAACATCATAAATGAGGTTCTGTTCTCAAAATGTCATGCATTTTGAGCAGCACAAATTATATCAAAATGTGCAAATTATTTTAGAATGATGCATTTCACCCCATGGTTTACAAACATCACTTAGTAAACAGAAAAGTTATGCATAACATCCTGTATATGAAAACCTACAATTACATAATTAAGTTTGGGATGGCTTTGCTAAATTTGGAATGGCTATATAATGGGGAATTTTGGTTTTGATAGAATGACAAATTGGGTATATGCTCCCTGGAAAATGGAGAAATGCCTCCCAAATAATCAAGCTATATGCCAACATGCACTAGATCCAGGCAATGCAGAGATTTCACAAATATTTCATTATTCCTGTGATTCTAATTGCAACCACTGTTGGCATGGAAGTGGCTTTAGCTCTGTATACGTTACGACATTCAATGACAGATTAAATTATTCACTCATAACTTTATTCAGAAAAAAACTGATTCCCCCATGAACAAGGTCTATTTTTTTTCTCCATGGAGTAGCAGTGCATTTCCTAGGAGAAATCCTTGTCCAATGCCAGCAGTCTGCTTCAATTTCTTACTACCTAGGGATCCTGAGACTCAAACATCTGTGAAATTTCCAATGGCTTCTTCATGCCAGTGGAAAGAAAAAATTTCTTGCTTTGATGACATTTCCAGATGTTTTTAATGCTGCACATATGGCAAGGACCATTCTTTGCTAATAAGCCCAGGGTTTCAAAGAATCACACAACACAACTGAAGTGCGGCAGACCCTGAAATCTATCTATACATAGGCTTTATCTGAAAAGCATTTATATTCTTGGCAACCAATATAATTATCCTAAAACTTACACATGAGGCTTTATGCAGTCATAATGATGAAACAATTCGTAAATTACACTTGGTTTGCAGCAAAAGGAAATGCCTTAATTGCTAACAAGAAACTTTACTACTATTTTCATTTAATATTATGTTTTTGTTTCGTAGCCAACTGTTTGTTCTAGTTCGATTCTCTGTTACTGCCATGAATGCCATTAACAAAAGAAAATAGGAGAAGAAAGACTTTATTTCATCTTACAGGTTATATATAGTCCACCATATGGACAGCCAAGGAAAGGGCTCCAGGCAGGGACTCAGAGGCAGGAACTAAATCAGAGTCTATTGTGAAACTTTGCTTTCTATGTGTTCATCTTGCTTTCTTGTACAACCCAGAACCACCTGCAAAGGAGTGGCACTACCCACAGTTGTCTGGGCCCTTGAATATTAATCATTAATCAAGAAAATGCCTCGCAGATGTGGCTGTAGGCCAAGCTGACGGAAGCAATTACTCAACTGAGGCTCTCTCTTCCCAGGTGACCCCAATTTGTGTCAATTTGACAAATACTAATTAGTACTATTGTACCCTTGCTAATATGAAAAACAATGGGTTAACATTATACCATAAGATTTTCCTTTTTGTTTATCCCCAAGATCTCATATTGATATCACAATAAAGCACAGAATAACTTTAAAAGTCCCAGTCATTATTAAAAAAATAATTAAACACTTTAAAAAGTTCACAGTCTCATTAAAATGTCTTCACTTTCTTATCTGTGTGGTCCTGTGAAATCAAATGCATATCAAATAATTTCTTGCACAGAAAGGGAAGAATTGGCACAAGTCCATGAGTGCATCTTTAAATTTCTAATCTCAGTGTGGGATATCTGACACTCAGTATCTTCTGGACTCCGTGTCTGAAATATGACACCCACTATCTTCAGATGACAAAGGGGATGGGCAACTCTACTTCTCGTGCTCTGCCATCTGCAATACATGTCTTTAGACTCAGCTGGACTCCACTTCACACCAACCGCTGTCATGGGAGGCCATCCATTGTCCTGCCACCACCAATATGCTGAGATCTCTGCTGCAAGTGAAGCAGCACATCCTCCAATGGCTCTTCCTGGCTCTTTAGGGATTCTATTTTTTTTTAATTTTTTCTTTATTATTATGTGTTTTAAACGTTATACATCAGCCATGGGTTCCCCTGTCCTCCCCCCTCACGGACCCACCCCCACCTTTCCCCCAGCCCCTCCCCTCCATTCCCATGTCCTCCAGGATCCTTGGGCTTACACAGGGACACTTTGCTCAGTCTGGAAGGAGGTGACAGGACCTGCCTGTACTGAATCCACCAGGTTTAAATGAATCCCCAGGGGTGCCTTGATCCTGGAGGACATGCCTGCCGGTGGTGGTGGTGGCGCACGCCGGTAGGATTTGCTAAAGGAGGCAGAGGCAGGAGGATCACGAGTTCTTTAGGGATTCTAACTGTCATATGACACCTAAGCTACCAACTTTTCTCCATTATCTCTACATGCCTTCAAAACCAGTACAATGTGGGAGAACCTTGCACATTAACAAATTCAGATACCAACTTGAAATGCAACCATGGACCCCTGGATTATTGCTTTTCTATGCTGACTCTGAAAAAAAAACCTCCCAGAAGATTTTGCCTCAATGATGTTGGTCTCTTAATATTCACAAATAATATTTTAAGTCCAGTCAACTATTGTTCCAGAAAACAAATGTCTAATGTCCATAATTTTCTTTATCAAAAATATAATATAAATACACTTTTATGGTATCATTACTTCCTTCTGGAAATTGACACACCAGATCCATCTCTGTCAACATCCTTAATTTCCAAGATCCTATAACAGTTCTTTAAAGTCTGACCACTCAATGAAATTTTCTAGCCAATGCTCTAAAGCTGTTCATTAATTCTTCCAAACATCAATGTGGTCTGGTTCACTACAGAGATACCCCCCATTCTTTAGTACGAATTGTATCCTAAGGTGCCTCTCTGTTGCTGTGATAAACTCCATGAACAAAAGACAAGTTGTGGAGAATAAAGTTGTTTTCATCTTACATATTGTACACTGTTATTAAGGAAAGCTGATCCAGGACCTGGAGGCAGGAACTAAAACAAGACCAAGGAGGAACACAGCCTCCTGATTTACTCTCCATGGCTTCCTTACCTCTCTTTCTTATGCAACTCAGGACCACCTGCTAAAGGATGCCACTGATTGCACTACTATTGCACATCAATCATTATTCAAGAAAATGACCTATGGGCATGACCACAGACTCATCTGATAGAGACAGTTCCTTAGCTATGGTTCCTTCATCCAAGTTACCTCTAGTTTGTGCCAATTTGACAGAACAAAACAACATACACTGGGATTAAGACATTACAAATGTTGTGATCTTATACTAGCAGAATGACACTGACTTGCTGTACTGCTTTAGTTTGTAATAGACTCTTTTCCAAATCCCCAACTATTCCACTCAGTTATTATTTACTTACCTTTTAATAAAAGTAAATACAATTAGATGGAAACAATGAATCATGGTCATACTTAATAAAAAATTTAATTCACTATCTATTAACTTTTACATAATTGTTAAAATCGTGTCCTGTTCTTAGTTGTGTTCCTATTCCTTTGTCCACTCACACAGTCTTTCTAAAACAGACTCCCAAGAGCAGTGGTAATACAATCCTCTGAATACAAATGCCATCCCTGGGTCTACTGTGGAATTCAAGAATCTGGGGCATGTATTCTGACATAACTGTAGTGTGAGTAGTGTTGAGTTAGGCTAAAGGATTGTAACAGTAGTCTGGGTTATTTTAGTAGACTATACTATATACTATGTTCACTGAAGAGAGTAAGAATGGTTTCATGGAGAATAGAGAATTTCAGCAACCAAATACACATAAGTTTCCAAGTTTAGGAATATATATATATTGGTTGTTCAAGACAAGGTTTCTCTGTGTAGCTTTGTGCCTTTCCTGGAACTCTCTTTGTAGACCAGGCTGGCCTTGAACTCACAGAGATCCACCTGCCTCTGCATCCTGAGTGCTGGGATTAAAGGCATGCGCCACCACCGCTTGGATGAGTATATTTTTTTAATGCTCAGGTTGAAAAGATCAAGTTTCCACAGAAATGCATTTTCTCTTTGGTACATACAGAGCAAACCTGAGTAATGAATAGAAGGGCTTCCAAGTTGGAAGCAAGGATTATTTAGGATAGGGAAAAGTTATTTGTTTCTGCTTTTTAAGGCTGACTCTAGCAATTATACCCTCAGCAGGAAGAAGCCATTAGGGTTTTTAAGAGTGGCACCATTAACTCTGGCTCTGGGAGAAGAGTTTTGACAGTAGTGGGGCAGACCAAATCACATAAATGGTAAGAAAGAAACCAGTTAAGCAATTGATAAAAAGCAGATAGCTGAGGTTTTCAATAATGATATGTCATTCGAGGACTGCTTTGGGTTAATGATAATGAACAGATGAGGAACTGAGAATAAATATCCTCAAACATATCAGAGATCAGGCTAAAATTTTCTCTCCTAGGCCATAGAAAATTGCAGCCAAGTTGTGTAAATAAGATTTTACAGTCTATTAATGGGCAAGAACTAATTATATACACACATGAACCTTGTGATCAACACAAAGATGACATATGTAGGTGATAAACAGGGAAATGGTTATGTAAGAAAGTATTAAATAAAAGAAAAATATGGCAAACAGTGGGATAAAGAGGTCCTTTGCATTAAAAAAGGAGGCTCAGTGAAATTTCAGAGTTAATAAAGTGCTTCCTAATAAGTCAAAGAGAGGTCCGAAGTATTATGCAAACCTTTATAACATTTTTCCAAGCTAGCAGACATGTCCATATATGAATAAGAGCTTTTTTTATACTACCAAAAATAACTGATTAAAGGTCCACTAATGAAGGAATGGCTATGTAAGCCATAATTGATTTACATGATACAATAATATTCAATCATTACAAATATTTTTCAGAATTTAAATAATGTATTAATTCTAACAATTAATTTAAAGGAATACGTAATATAATTCACATAGGGATTTTAATCTCACAAACAAATGTTTCCAGAGCAAATACTAAGTTTTTTCAAGGTGTAATGAAAAAAACTATATTAGTCATGGTAATTAGAATTTGATTCCATTAATAGGCTTTTGCTATCATCTAGCTATAACCTAATATTTTTATAAAATCTAGATGCTAACAAAGAACTTAAGACATAGAAGTTAGGGGATCATGTACATCCCTTGTGAGCAGATTTCTCACACATGTCCCTGTCACATGGTAGAAGTAGACAATACTATGAAATAAATTGAAAAGAAAAGCTTAAAAATAATGAGAAAAACATATGACAAGGAAGACAGGAATTAGTGACTTAGAGGCAATAGATAATAGAGAATAATGGGAGGAAATATGAGAGAATACTGGTATCTGTTTTTATAGCTATTCATTTGCTAAGGAGAATGAACTAAGGAGGAAGATAGGTTCAAGGCACTGAAAACAAGGAGGGCAAGTGTACCTTGAAGTATTGACATAGCAGTTTAGATGGACCTCGTCATTGCTCAGGGTACAGCTCTTTGTAGCAGTTGTGAATTTGTACATACCCTTCTGACAATATTCACAGAACACACATTCCACTACTTGTGTAAGTCTTATGTTACTTTTGGGGCCAATGATGACAGACACTCGGTTTTGTTACATTGAAAAAGCCCGGTGTCTAGACAAAGTTTATATGGGTAATATATGATAGTTTACGCATTCATTCTACTACAAAGAAATACAGATTTTGGTGAATCGGTATTAAGAAGTTTTCATTTTGTATTCATTTCACATGTGGATAGAAATTAAATCATACATATGCATACACCCAGCATGTGGGTGGTATAAAATTAGATACAACTCAAAGAAAAATAGTAGAAGTCTTATTAGGAGATTTTGCTCTATACATTACACCACTAAGTATAACTCTTTAAATCAAGCTTTACATAAGCAACCATATCCAGTTGTACTTTCCTAGTACTGCTATATCCAGTACTTTTCCAGAAATTAAAATCCAGAGAAGGAAGTTTTGCTCCTTTTATTTATTTATCTATCTATCTATTTACTTATTTATTTATCTATTTTATTTCAAGTGGCTATGTAGTAGACATGTTAGAGAAACTGATGGAGAGAAAAAGAATGAAAAGAAGAAAAAATAAGAAAGAGGAGGAAGGAGAAAAGAATTATTCCCACTCACGTGGCAGGAACAGGGCAGGTCATGGGCAAAGAGACAGGAGATGGTCCCACACAGCCTGTTGGTGACAGAATGTGCAATACTGGGGACCAGATGTGCTCCTACAAAGTCTCTTGCTGCCACTGTTCTTAGACTAGAATTTGAGGTGGATAAGTTTGCTTTGCATCTGGAAATCATCTCTTCATGGTCATGAGACCACCCACATATATGCTCACTTTATATTTTGCATATGTGTTGTGTAGTTAAACATGAAAAATAGTCAGCTTCCCCTTCTCTTAACATAGTAGTCTTTGTTTTGGGTTATTGTGTAGTGGTGGAAAAACAACAGTAAAGAAAAACACATAAACAGTGAGTTTGATATCAAAACAATATACACTAAAATAGTATAGATCATAGAAATATAACCAAGTTGGTAAGACTGGGCTTTGTGGCAGTTTTCACTCTGAATATGATGCACAGTGAATACCTGAATGGACTTAGAATCCAAGAAAATGGCTTATATTTCAAATCGGTCTTGTCTTTTAGTGGTGAGATATTGGTGGGTTTGCTTGTCTTCTCTTGATCAAGTTAAATGTGATGGATCGCCCTCTATTTAGAAAGTTGTTTGTGGAAACTAATCTTCATCATCAACATATTGGATTTAGGACCACCATTAGAGTCCTCAGGAAAAGGCTAAACTGAACCCCAAAGACCCAAGTCAAATGCAAGTGGCACCATCCCCAGGCCCGTGGCCACAGAGTGAACAAAGGAGAAAGCAAGTGAGCATGAGACATTTTCTCTATGCTTCCTGCCCACAGGCTCTGTGACCACTTGCCTTACTCCTCTCACCTGACATCCTTCCCTGATGGTCTGGTGCCTCGAATTGTGAATCAAAATAAGTTCTTCCTTTAGCTGCTTTTGTCAGGTATTTAATCACAGCAACAGGAAATGTAACCAATACAAGTGATTTGTGAGTCAGATTTTATTTATTTGGCCCTTTGTGCATTTAGGATTTCTTTTAAGCCAGGATGGGAAATAGCCAACAGAGCAGCCAAAAAGAACAGAGACCTAGATGTGATCCTCTGTCTAAATAAAATGCTTCAAGGACTGCATCTATAGTGAAAAGCTAGACAGCTTTGGCTGGGTCAGTGGACAATTTTGCAGCACATCCTTCTTAGGACTGGTGTGCTTTCCTTTTGGAGCAAGGCATTTACTACATCTTCCTCCTAAAGCAACTGCAGTAACAACATCACTGTATCACAAATCCAGGGGCTTCTTTAATTTTCAAACATATACACAGTAATGAAGCAATGAGCTGGATTTAAAAAAAAACAGCCACAATAATGGAAATTACAAAAATGTCATACAGTTTGAAAGACATTGGACTTTTATAGCAGTGTCTGAAAAATTCATGATTGATAAATTAATGAGTTATTAAATCCTTGGTCAAGCAAATGTGTTCTTTGTTTGTCAGTTTGTTTTAGTGGCGATGAATATGTCAACCTGAAGCAGGCAATTTTTTTCAGACTGTGATAGTAAGTTATTTCACAACCTCTTTATATAGAAATATTATAAAATACTCATTCAAGTATTAAAGTTTCACATGTATCTCCAATTTAGTACATATAATAAATCCTCCTTAAATCTACATCAGATTCCTGAAAATAATTATCTTTCTACTATTTAATGAGAGAAAAAGCCCACTAAAACATCTACTCATCAATTCTAGGACTTACTTGTTTTCAGACTTATTTATTTTTATTATAATTGATGCTAGAATACAGTTGTACACTAAACATGCTTTTCTCGGTCTGGTTGTTTATTGCTAGTGTGTCTGCTCTTTACTCACCTGGGTAAAGTTCCTCCTTTCCCTTTAGCCCCCCTCTTTCTCTCTTCCCCTCTCTCTCTCCTTGCTTGTATATGAGGTGGCTGAGGATTCCATGTCCATTCTGTCTCTACATAATTCTGTGTGTGAAGTAATAGGAACATTTTCAATAATATCATCCTCAGCGTCCCAGGTTGTCTTCATCTTTCATGACTTTAGCAAGGAATGTATTTCAAATCTATTAATAAAATTTAAAAACAGTTCATCTTTGACTCTTATCAATTGATAGCATGATTTTATAGAATTAATCAAATATATAGCTTGATTTCATATTTATATAAACTTGAAAATGAAAATAAAATAAACATTTTTGTGTAAAAAGTGAAAGCTTGGAAATGCTTAAACAGTGAGAGAAGAAGGACAGCTTCTTTCCTGGGACGTTTAGTACACAAGGCATTTGTTTCCAGAGGGAAGTAAGCAAAAGGAAGACAAATGTAAATAGTGAGAAATGTGAACGCCAGCAGAATTAGACCTCTCTGAACACAAATGTATAACAAAAAATAATGGCACCAAGCTTTCAAATTGCCAATGAAAAGTGGACCGGAAAATCAAACTCTATTGTCAGTTTATTATTCTGGTGACAATAAAAACATTTGTAAACTAAACAAAAAACAACAAAAACAAAAGAATGTAATGTCAAAAGTGTCATTATTGTTTTATATAACCTTTGTGTGGATTTAAATAGATGGTCTTATTCCATAAGTCTGTACTTATGTACTAGGATTTAGTTTAGTGAGTCTCCTCTCAGGAAATCAGGTGGAAGGAAATTGAAATAAGTGCTATACATCCATATCCATCACAAATAGTTAACCGTATCCTCTTGATAAGTAGAGAACACTTTTCTCCTCCACAATGGATCAAAAGGTCCTCCTAGCCAGGCCTCTGGGATAGTACTAGGATAGCATGCAAATACTCAAGAGAGTGAGGCACGGAAAGCACTGTCAACTAATATTTGGTGTAAAATGTTTAATGCGATTGTAAAGAAAATATGAAATGAATATTGACTGATGCTTGAGACAGAGCTTTTGGAATGTTTGTGGGTTTCTGGTCAAAGGTGAAGCTGAGTTGTCAGAATGATTGATTGTTGTGTTTCATCATATCTGTTAGTGCCATGCAATTGGAAACGATCTATGACATTGGTAAAATTGATGGACTGTACTTGTTTCCCTTCACACCACAACAATTTGTTTGGGATTTGCCACTTTCTTCATAAGGGTTTATTCGAGGAACACAAAGAAAAGGTCAAAGCTTGGTCATTCTTTTGATATTAAATAGAATAGATTCTTAGCTTTGTACAAACACAACTGCAAGACTGGCTATTCTCATTGAATTGATTAATCATTTTTATCTAACAACAAATTTAAGTTTTATCTTCTTCTTTCAGTGTGTTGACTAAATACATTGTTTGTGCTGAATTACTTGAATGTGGACATCTGTTGTGTAACTATTAAATGTGGACCTTGGAAATAGATGATCACTAATTCTAAATTATCCTGCCTCATTCAAAAAATAAAAGCCCTCTTATTTTTCCTTGGTTCCTTTTAATTTTCATATCAAGACTATAATGTTACTAAGGTCTTATAGTTATCTTGAGAATTAATATAGCAATAGACTTCAACATGACCTAGCATAAAATGAGCCTCTGAACCATTATAAATTATATATATCTATAATCACATATGTTACTGTTTATAGATGTACACATGCACAAACTCTAAGCATCAACTTTTTCTATATAACTTTGCTCAACATATTTAGTTTGAAATTGTATTGAATTAAAAAATAATTAATTTAAGCTAACTTGCTGCTAAGAATCATGTGCAGCATGTTAAATGTGCAGATGTTGACAGCCTATGTTGTGTCAACTTTTGACAAAAAAAAAAGGCAATTCAATTTAAAAATGTAATTATTCATTCTGATGATGGGTTTCACAGTACCAGGCATTCAGTTTGACTACATTTTTGCTTAATTGCTCCAATAATTGGGCTTTTGGAATCTAGAGCCTGGAACGGTCAAATCTGATGCTACTGAACGATTTGCTTGTTTAGATTTGTCATGACTCATTAACCATAAGTAGCCACAGAATTATTTCTGGTTTCCTGCCACTCACAGAAACAAGTAGTTTGCAGAAAATTTCCACAGTGAGAAATATTCTTTTTGTATCTAGTTGTACTTCATCTGTGAAAATACAGTGTGAATTTTAAATAATTGAATATTTTATTTGGAAATAACGTATTTATATACCTATACAAAAACAAAATTACCTGTGCATATATATATATACATTTATGTGTGTATAATAAGCATGAATGAAAGTAGTATTTATTATTTGAAATTACCTTATAAGATGAATGAGAAATACAAAAGAGTGAAATTCGCTACCTTAATAAACTTGGATAAAATAGCTGTTTATCTTGAAATTTTTGAAAAGCAAATATTTCTATTAATGTCTTTAAATGACACAGAATTGTGCTGTTATTTTCATTTCAAATTACACAAAGCAAAATAATTAGTCAACAAATCTGCAAAAAGAACACTTAGACAACTAAGTTCTTGTCACTAAATAAAAGTCAAATTATTTCCTAAGTCTTTTGTATAATTAGGCTTTCTATTGAAATAAGGATGTAAGTAGTTTGGTCCCAAATAACTTTTCATGTTTCCTAATATAAAATAGACAAATCACAAAAGAATTTTCTCTATGTGTTCAGGACATAAATTTAAAAAAAGAATCACAGCTAGAAATATTATATTTGAACATATTTTAGAAGAAAATTTAAAAAGGAAGGAAGCCTTGAACCATGACTAAAAATGCAAGAGACGCTCGGGTATGACTTCAAATTTTGTATTTTTGTTCTTTTATGTGAATCATCACAAAATACTGACAGATAATTTTCAATTGTATTGTCAAAATATATTCAAATTCTCTGTGTCTCTCCATCTCTGCCTTCACTAGGAAAAATACTGTTATGAGTAATAAATAAATAGAAATTTGCTTTCTCAAACACAGCTTCCTGAAACAGGAAAACAACTTTGTACTAAAAACTCAGGTTGGGCAGACCACCATAAACCCCTAGTGGATCTGGGGTGAAACAAGATCACTTTAGGAAGTTGTTTTCCTTTGAGAAATGTAGTAACTGAGGAAAGTCTGAACTATTTATCTTTTCAGCTGGAGCTGAGTGTGTATGAATCTGATGTGTCAAAAATATTTATAATAGATGACTTGAGGCTGTACAGCCCTCAGGCAGTCAAACTCCAATTGACATCAGCAGGCACGTTACTTGTACAAGATCCAGCAGCCGTGTGCCTGTAGGCTATAAAGGAGAGTTTAAATGAAGCATGGGTTCAGGGCTTCAAGGACTATGGATGATCACAGGCAAACAGACATAGTCATCACAACATAGAAATCTGTAATTGGATGCCTGCCTGAGAGCTTAAATTGACAAATGTGGTCTGATCTACCTGCAAAAAAAAAAAAAAGCCATTTTGGTTGATTATCTTCTATTTATGAACTTAAGTCTATGTATCTGGGTGTTAATGTATAAGAGGAACATTCTCCATGTGTGTAAATTACATTTGATGTAAAATATTAAGTATTCAGAAAGTGTTCATCTGCCCTCTAGATTCATCAATTATAGTGTTCAAAAATAGAAATAAATTACAGATTAAGAAATTGTTACATGTAGTGTTGGTAGAAATACCATTCATAGAAATTAAAGGAAAATTTATCTGGACAATTTAGAAATTACTATGTACATAACAGAATGACATGAAGGATTAGAAGACTTCCTTTCTATTGTATAACTCTTTGGCAGTTATATGTTGTCATATGGCTTCCATACATGAACTATGGAGCCACCCCACCACACACAAGATAAAATCATATACACACAATAATAAATAAATAAAAAGACTAATAAATTCCACTTTGAAAGAAGCATAAAGTGAATGAAAAGGACAGAAGTACATGTGTGTTAGTGCTTAATTTATTTTTAATATTTTTAATACAATATATTTTGTTTATATTCTTTCCCTTCACGGAACTTCCCTCAAATAATAGCCATTCCCTACCAACCCGAATTTTGTTCTCTCTGTGTGTCTCTGTGTGTCTGTCTCTCTTTGTGTATGAGTGCCTCATTCAATTCCATCCATTTCTACCCTAGTTCTCAGGTTAGAGGTACTCTGCTTTATACAACATTGTGAACTGGTAAACTCCACATAATTTAAAACAGCATATACTGAATAACAGCTTTCACAAGCTTCCAAAAACCATCAGTAATCCCAGCTCAGTTTACATGTACATACTTATGTTAGCCTACATTTTGTAGAAGTCAATTAACACAGAAAGTCTTTTTTAATGTGTTTAGCATTGTGTAATTTCTTAACTATCTCTATAAAAACCCAGTAACAAGGTACAATATATGTATTGATAGCTGTGCGATTTATTCAGTGTGACCATATTGGGAGGAGTGACAAAGGGTTACAGTGACCCCACCTCCCAAGTCTATCTTCAGTTCTTGAACTAAGGGTACTTTGAACTAGAAGGCAAGAGACCCATTAAATAAGCAGGTCTTACATTGGGTGACTCCTGCCTCCCCCTGGACAAATAGTAGATCTTTCTAAAGGAGGCAGTTTCCTCCTCTGGCTTTCCAGGACTTTAGGCTTTCTTTTCCACTCCATGTGTGTTACTGAGAAAATTCTAATTTCTTAGGGTTCATTCTCTCAATAGTCAGATAGCAAAGCAGGGGAGCATATCTGTCACTTCTTCCAAGTATATTTACTTTTTCGAGATAGGCCTGTTTCATTTCCTCATTCTTTTTCTATCACTTCAATCTTGAGGTGAAATAGGACTGTGCCTAAACAAATATGAACAGAATATAAGCAAAAATCAAAGCTAGAATATATTATTAGTAACAAGCTACAGAGCACAAGAACATTTTCTGCACAACCCATGGGCATGAGTAATTCCATCTATTTGGTTTGAGGCAGGGTCTCCCTTAAAGCTTAGGGACACCTGAAGCTTAGGATCTACCTGCTTTAACTTCTTAAGAACTGAAATTAGGTGTTACTATGTCCATCGTGCCCATTCTAACTTCAACTCTGACAAACCCCATTTTCTCTTTGATCAATATTCTCTGAAGACATCAGTGACTCACCATCTGGTAGTTCATTCCCCAGTGTTCATAATTATCTGGAAGCTAATGTGTCCCAGTTAGTCCCATATAAGTGGGTAGAGTGGGGGGGTGTGGAAGATAGTTAACAGATGTCAAGGAGTTCATGCCAATAAATCCTTTAGGTTCAACTTTAAGCAACTGAGAGGAGTAAAAGCAATGTCAAATATGCCTGCAGTCCGTTTTGCTTGGTGCATGGGCCTATCTCATCAACTCAAGAATGCTTTTCAGATTTCTCTCCAGACTATTCTTTCTGCAGAATCTTAAAGAGAGCTGGTAATAAGGCATTACAAAAACATAACCAGAAAGGGTAAAGCTAATTAAAAAACTTAAATTATTGTATACAGGTTAAAAAATATCCAGTGTCTGTCAGTCTCTACTTCCATAGTACAAAAGGCATCTGTACAACTGTACATCAAGGAGCTAGCAACAATTAGCCTCAGTAAACAGCACTGAAAAGAAGCCTTAAATAAGTTTCTTAAAAAATAGATATGTAAAATGCTTCAACACAATCTGATGACTAAATAAATCTTGGCTTCATTAAGACAATTTCCCAAGATGCCAAAAGTTGGAAGTGCTAATATAAATAATGTTTTTGCAAAGTAACAAATCTTGTCTATTAAGTCAATTACACAGTACTACTAATATCATAGCAATATCTCCAAGAAAGTTGTGTTGCTTTAGGAAATTAGGTTCCAGGTTTACACTGTTGTCTTTATATTAGAATGATGTTGTTTTTTAAATGAATGAATTTTGTCATATTAGTTTTTCTTGTGTATATTTTGCAACCTTGTTCTAAAGACAGATCAAATTTTACTAATAAACATGGAAAACCCCAACATTTTGAGTTGTTAATATTTAAGTTTTAAAGTGTCAGTGGATGGTAGGAAGTCTTTTTCGCTATAGGCTGCTACTTTATATTTCCTTGGGTTGCCAACAGATAAATCTACACAAAATAAACAAATTATATTTTGAATAAACAACCATATCCACCCAGGATCATTTTAAGAGCCCAACAATTGGTTAGTTGCCTCAGCATCCTTATGATTTTCCCTTGTTATGAAGCAGTTAATGTATGACTGGGAAAGACAGAGCACATTTTTAGTAACACATTTTCAATATTTGAAAGTTTGAATTGAGTCTGGATAGAAAGACAGGGATATTTTGTGAACATAAGAGGGAAAAGAGACTCTGATCCTAGAGTCAGATTAAAGTCCCCTGCCATCTAAGAAGCAAGAATTGACAATATTTGCTATAAAGACTGAATATTTCTTTTACATATAGATATTTTATGTCAAAATAGCAATGACCCAGGCTTCAGTCCTGAATTTTTATAGCCTCAGGCAGGGCCGCTTCCAATCCTTGTCATCCACTAAGAATCTCAAACAAGTATAAACCTACATTAAATCTCTTTCCACCTCTGCTTTATTATACTGGCTAGTCTTGCAATTCTGTTCAACATCAAAGCCACAAATCCAGGGTAGACCTGACTTGAGGTCTGTAAAACTCTTTGGAACCTCCTGAGACCACTGAGGGTTGCAGTGAGAAGATGTGTAACCTGTTCCTTTATTATGAAATACAGAATTATATTCCATTTTTTTAATTGACAAATATTTAAAGACTTTTGGAAAAAGCTATTTATCTCCCACTACAACCAGAGAATAGAATATAGCAATATTCACAGCCACTCCACCTGTCATTTCCTGCCAACAGGAAGCCTTCCTTTGCAAAAAGGATCTGGTAGAAATTGAATTAAAGTCTACAGCTTTTTCTAGGTCTGCCTATGATTCCATTTTGGAAGGAAAACTGATTAACTTATACTCAAAGCCCATGGAAAACAATGTCACAAATGCTGTTTTTATAATGCTTTCACACTTTAAAAATATTCATCTTCCACTTCCGGACCTGTCTCTAGTTGCATGAGCGGGCTTTTTGGAGCTTAGTGCCTATGGTGAGATTCTTTGTGTAGTGGGTAGCCATCCTAGCCTTGGCCTGGAAGTTCCAACCCCCAGTGAGGCTTAGGTAATGGTCACGCCCACAAGGTGGGGCTGAGAGAGGAGGCTGAAGACCCAGGATGGAGAAGAGAGGTTTTGCTTGGTTCTGGGATCCTGGACGCTGGAAGTAGACTGAACAGAGTTCTTCAGAGAACACCACTGGACTGTGCCACACCTTTCCTAGACCCTGCAACCTATCCCTTCATTTGTAAGTTACCCCACAAAATAAACCTCCCTTTTAACTACATGAAGTGGCTTTAATATTTTCACCAATAACTTTGCGCAGACTTGTGGCAGGGAGGAGTGGTTTGGACCTGCCTCAACTGAATGTACCAGGATCTGCTGACTCCCCATGGGAGATCTTGCCTTAGAGGAGGTGGGAATGGGGGATGGGTTGGGGAAAATCTTGAGGGGGTAGGGAGAGGACAGGGGAATCTGTGGTTGGTATGTAAAATGAATAGAAAAATATCTTAATAAACAAGTAAATAAATTAATTAATTAAAAATATTCATCTTCTTCTGGTGTGAATTTACATCTGGCACATCAAACACCTGAATAAGCATGAACACACTGTCACAATTTTTTGAAAATACACAATAGTCAGCACTGGATTAAGGGAAAAGTTTTCCAGAGAACAAGCTTTAGTTCACCAAAGAAATGTAATTATATGAACAAAGAGTGAGGTGCTGTGGGATACTCTGTATGTCAAATGTGTTGCTCTGATTGGTTAAAATAAATAAAGTGCTGATTGGCCAGTAGCTAGGCAGGAAGGATAGGGTAGGCGGCATAAGGAAGTGGAAAAGGCTGGGAACAGGAAGGCTGGGAGGAGACACTGCTGGCCACTGCCATGAAAAGCAACATGTAAAGACACCAGTAAGCCACAAGCCATGTGGCAAAGTATAGACTAACAGAAATGGGTTAATTTAAGATAGAAGAACTAGATAACAAGAAGCCTGCCATGGCCATTCAGTTTGTAAGCAATATAAGTTTCTGTGTGTTTACTTGGTTCGGTCTGAGCAACTGTGGGATTTGTGGGTAAGAGAGATTTGTCTTGACTATGGGCCAGGCAAAAAAAAAAAAATCTAACTACAGTATGGATAAAGAAGGGAGCATTGTTTCTTTATAATATAAGAAGGGTATATGTGTTCTATTAAGAGCAGCAAAGAAAACATAAGTTCCTAAATTAAGTTTTATGTTTATGCTGAAATCCTATCATATGCTGTCAGCAAACTTAAAATGCACATCTATATTCATTGTACTTCATTAACAATCTATCTGACATGGACAGGTATTTGGGAGGGTTCAGATGGAGGAAAGGGAAGGGAGAGATGATATAATCATAATCTTAAAAATAAAATAGTAAAGGAAAATAAAAACATCAAATTTTTTTAATGTGTTATTGTTAATAATTAATAAATTAATTGAAACAAATTTTCATACAATATATTCTGATCACAATTTACCCTCTCCCAACTCTTTACAGATCCTCCCCATACCCCATCTGTCCATTTATGCCCTTTCTCTCTTTCAAAAACAAACAAATTAAAGAAAAAAGCAGGCACATGCACAAAATCTCCACAAAAAGAGAAACCAAAACATTTAAGCAAAGACCAAAATGACAAAAAAAAGTACCCAAACAAAGGAAAGTCTACAAAAATAAAAGAGTTTGTTTAGTTTGTGTTGGTTATCTACTGTTACGCATAAGGTCCACATGAATTGTGGTTAATATACCTAGTGAGACAACACTGGAGAAACCAAATTTCACTTTGCCAGTGGGTTTCAATTGCTTAGCTTCTTAGTCATAGACAGAAGCCCGTGTACACTTTCCCATCTCAGTTCTGGGACCCCATCTGGCTTAAATATGTGCAGTCCCTGTGTAACTGCCAGAATATCTATGCGTTCATAGGTGCATCTTTCCTCTAATGTCTGTTTTTAAAGGCACTGTTTCCTTGGTGTCATCTATCACCTCTGGCTTGTTCAACTTTCTGCTTCCTCTTCAGCATGAATGGCAGGTCTTAGTGAAGATATTCAATTTTGAACTGAATGGTTTGAAGTCTCTCACTCTTTGTATATTCATTGTCTATTTGTGGATCTCTTTATTTATTCCCATCTACTGCAAGAAGCTTCTGTGAAGATGCTTAAACAAGGCACTAGTTTATGGGTATAGCAGAATGCCATTAAAATAATGGTTCTTAGTCACCTTACCAATGTCACTCATGGGTTCCATCTCATGGAAATCTAAATTGAATCAGAGAATGCTTGGTTGCTCCCACAACATTGTGCCACTGTTGCCCCAGTATATTTTACAGCCATTTCACTTTTGTAAGTTGCAGGGTTTGTAGTTATAATGATGATTTTCTTCTTCCTTTGATAGTTAGCAAAATACCTTTCCAATATTGTGAACACTAGTCAGTAGAGGTTAAGGCTATATAGTAAGGTAACATCTAGAATTTTCCACGTTTGGTGAGTTACATGTATTGTGTCTTCGGCAATAGGGCTTTGCCATCAAATTGTGGAAAACAGTCATTGAACTTGGCTATAGCCCCATTTGTTTGGGGATTTCCAAGGGAATCCATAGACCAAAGAGAAAACAAGATATCACTCTTTCCTGGCACTGGAGGTTTCATTTGGTGGCATGAGTTGAATTTTTAAAAAATGAACAAGCTGTCAAGCAGTAGTCCCATCATGTTTTGTCTACTAAAATGTCATAGCCCAATAGGGGTGGTTAGAATGAGAATTGGTCTTTGTAGTCTCAGGTATTAGAGCACTTGGTCTACAGCTGCTGGTTCTGTTTATGGAGGCTGCAGGAACCTGAAGCCTTGTTGAAAGAAGTGTGTCACTGGAGACAGGCTTTGAGTATTTATAGCCTAGATCCATTTGCAATTTGTTCTCTCTGCTTTCTATTTGGAGTTGATAATGTGATCACTTCGCTTCCTGCTCTGGGAACCTTGCTGCCTTGTCTGTGCCACCATTATGGACTCCTTATAAAAGTATCAACCTAAATAAGCTCTTTCTTCTTGAAGTTGTGTTTGGTCATATCATTTTGTCACATCAGCAGAAAAGTTACTAATATAGTATGTTGTGGAATAATTCTCTTCTACACTGTAAAGATTCATCACTTGAATTGGTTTAATAAAACACTGATTAGTCAGTAACCAGGCAGGAAGTATAGGCAGGGTAGCCAAACTAAGAATGCTGGGAAGAAGGAGGGTGGAGTCAGGAGTTGCCAGCCAGATGCAGAGCAAGAAGATGAGAATGGCATACTGACAAAAGATACCAAGTCACATGGCTAAACATAGAGAATTATGGGTTAATTTAAGTGTAAGAGCTAGATAGTAATAAGCCTCAGCTACAGAATGAGCATTTATAATTAATATATACCACTGTATGGTAACTTGGGAAGTGGCTGCTGATATTTGGGAGTTGTTGGCAGGACAGCAACTTCCATTTACAACAGTATTCATTAAATATATAGTAAGAAAATTATATCAACAAATATGAATATTGAGATTAAGTAAAAAAAAAATAGTGTATTAGTTACTATGATAAAATACCATGACCAAGACAACTTATACAAAAAAGAGTTTATTTGAGGCCTATAATGCTAAAAGGGAAAAAAAAAGTTTTTCACCACCACTCCAAAAAAGAATGGCCAGGCATGCATGGTAAATGGATTTAGAATCTGAGACCTGAAGACTCATATGTCCAACTACAAACAGGAAGTGAAAAATACAACTGGGAATAGTGTGTGGATTTTGAAACTTCAAGGCCTTCTCCCAGTGATGTATTTCCTACACTAAGGCTATACTCTAAGCCTATTCAAAAAGGACCACCAACTATTCAATGCCAAAGACTATGGAGGACCTCATTCAAACTACTGAAAGCAAAATGTGATTGACATCTTATTAATATCATCACTCCTCTAACACTGCTTTTTTTTGGGGGGGGGGAATATTGATTTTATCACAATTATTTAGCAAAATAAATTTACAAAAACTGTAAAGCTTGCCTGAAATAAAAGACCATAAGCTTGGAGTTCTTTATACTTTTACTTCTGTTGTTACATTAAAACACTGATTGAAAGCAATTTGAGGGATGAAAGTGTTTATTTGGCTTATAGTTACTGTCCATCATTGAGAAAAGCCAATGCAGGAACTCAAAGGAAAAACATAGAGGTTGGAAGTAAAGCAGATACCACAAAGGAATGTTGCTTATTAACCTCCTCCACATGGCTTGCTCAGCTTGCTTTCTTATGCAAACCAGAACCATGTGCACAGGGATGGCATGCCCTGGTATATAAATTATCCATAAAGAAAATGTCCTGTAGACTTGCCTACAAGCAAATCTGATGAAGGTAATCACTTAATTAATCACATATGAGTCCACCTTTAGTCAAGTTGACAAAAATGAATCAAGCCAATGACAATGGACCCTTACATCATAATTATGGACCTTCCCTCATACTTCCCATGTAATACACAGAAAGACGGAAGTCTCATACTTCTCATTTAAGAGGATCCAAAATATCAAGTAAAGCAAGGAAGGTGGAGGCATCATAGTTTTCCAAGGCCTATTAAGAGATAGTTACCTTCTCTTGTCAAAAGAATATAATCTGAGTTCTGTCACTGGTCTCAGTTGGAGATGACCCAATCTGTACCAAAGATTATAACATTGTATACTGCTCTATACATAATTTTGATACAGCTATTTGTATATACTTATTCATAACTACTATTTTACAGATAACTCAAGGTATCATACCTTCACTTTTCTTTTGCCCCTTTTCTTCTCTTCTTCAGATACTGATCCATATCCCAAGCATGTCTGTGTCCACAAAGAATTTTTATTTACTCTCTCTGAAAACCCCCATTCCTCCAAATAGCTTTGTGCTGATGGTTATTCAGCAGGCTTCCTGCTTTACCATTCTCTCACACCAAACTGTCTTCAAACTTCCTTCTCTTTCCTGTTTCCATTCCTGAATCATCTTCATTAAGAACCTATAAAAGAATACCCTGATCTTTGGGTAACTTATTTAACTCTTATAATATATAATGTGATAACTTTATTTACAAGATGTTGTGTTATCTTTTAGAAAATATTCTAAAAAAATTTTCATCACCGACAAAATATTTGCACATTTTAAATGGACCAATGCAAAAGTGCCATGACATATAGGTAAGCCTACAAGTAAACTTGATATTTATATTTTGTTTGCCTCCCAAAAAAGATAAAAAAATTTCTCTCATTATCTAGTGAAATATTTAAGTCTTTTTATATATGCTTAAGCAGGTAGCCAACTTTTCTTCAGCCTCAGTTTCTAAATTTAATATTTGAAGCTACAAGACCCAAATCACTATGAAGAATAAATTTAACATTATCTTTTTAAACTCTGTTTATTTATAAATTTTTATTAATTCTTTAAGAATTATGTATAATGTATTTTGTTCATGTTCACCCCATCCTCCAACTCTGCCCAGATCTAAACTCCTTCTCTAACTAACACTCTGTCCTCTTTTCATCTTTAAACCAATGAATTTCAAGTTCTGTGCTCTACATATTTTTGGATATGTGGCCATACACTGGACTGCGGCCCACCTTCTAATTGCTGTAACCTTAAAAAAATGACTTTCCCTCTCTTGTAGCTATTAATCACCAATAATACCCCAGCTAAGGATGGAACTTCATGCTCCTATCCCATCTCTATAGTGGGATATTGTCTGGCTTGATTATGTACCAGTATGTACATGAGCTTTTAACTCACTGTGTTGTAAGCTCATAGTCACATTGTTCTGTTGTTCTGTTGTGCTTTATTGTAACAATAAAGCACAGGCTTTCTGTAGTCATTCACCTCCTCCTCTGTCTCTTAGAATTTTTTGTTCCCTCTTCAATTAGTATTTTAAGTAAGCCTGCTTTAGGTAATGCCCAGCAAAACAAGTTTTCTTTTGTCTCAAATTTTAATTGTATCTAAATCCTTGTATATTGGCTAACTTCAAAAAACAGGCACAGAAACAATAGCTCTCAGCAGTTCAAAACTTGCAAATACATCAATACACACAACCTTTCCTTCATATTTCAAAATTGGCATGCCAATATAATTTTCAGTTCACAATGTTAAAAAAAGTAAAAATAATGCTGCAAAAGTAGGTGCTAGAGACTTCTTATTCAATTATTTTCACTCTCTACAGAGGCAGAGTTTGCTTTCCATTCCTATTGTTGTATTAGAAATCATTCCAAGTTTCAAAGAATAAGTAGCTATGTTTCTCACTAGTAGATACCAATGTAGTAAAGCCAATATTTTCATAGTTGCATAAATGACAGAGAGATTTTAACACCCTTGTTTTCTATCACTAAAAGTTCCATAGAACTCCAATGGCTCACTGGATCCCAAACATTTTCTTTCATGTATCAGATGCCCGAAATCATTTAACAGAACTCTAAAGTTGCTAATAAGGGTTTTCAAGTTGTCAAAACCTGTCCTACAAATGGCATATTGTTGGATTATAGGTCTATCCCTTTAAGACAATGGTCACTCTAGAAACCCTTAAAGCACAGCCTAAAGAACTCAAATAATACTCCCTCTAAAGCTAAGGGCCTTCTTTGAGGGCTAAAATACACAGTGCTTTGCAGGGAAGAAATACAATGGAGACTAAGGGTATTTCTGTACCTTTCTTAAAGCCCTTCACCCAAAGCTTCCTACTGTAGGAATGGCAGACAGATAAGCTATTGCAAGTTTTTGAAAGTTCCCATGCTCCCTTTCTGCTTTCCCATTCTGGCCACTGTGCTCCTCTACCTAAAGAATTCAGTAGAAGAATCTCACAAGACAAAACCAGTCACCAAATAGCAGCCTCTTAAGGAGATCAAAATGTTACCAGAAAGGTTGGGATATACCTTCATGGTGGTCAGATAATCCTGGAGAAAACTGTGTCTTCATTTGGGTTTGTAATGTATTAATAAAATCATTTAAGATGCAAGTGGAAGCTTGATGACAATTTCATCAGAGTTTAAAAGCAAAACTCCAGGCAAGACTGTAAATTTCAGCAGCTGCCGGTTGGAGAAACCGACAACAGAAGGGGCAAGATGAGCCATGCCATTTGTGCTAAGCTTGAATTGAATTCAGCTACATGGCAGATAAGGAACCACAAAGTAAGGATATGCAATCTAGGGAAATACTAAAAAGCCTAGAAGACCAGAAAAAGTATACATAGGCTCTGGTGAGCACCCAGAGGACTGAAGCAGAAAAAGAAACTAAAAGAAATGGTTTTCTCAGGACTCAGAGAACCAGCAATACATCTGGACTGCCAATAGGGATTGTTTTGTTACAGGCATTCTGGGAAAGAAAAGTACATCATCTCACTAAATGAGTAATTATTCTACCTACCTTTTTAGCATATTGTAAGGTGAATCTATTTGGAGATAGATGTGCCTTCTTGAGGAGTGGTCCCTAAGACTGGTCCTTGAACCTCCCAATTAAACTGTTTGGTTTTGAACAAGGCCAGGGATTTCATCATCTCGTATGGAAGGGGATAATTTTCTGTTAATAGATCTTCAGTACTCCTCCTATGTCAAAATTCCAAATGCATCCAAAACTTCTGATGGTAAAGCCCCAGCCTTGGTTTCAGCAATCATGGAGGAATGTACCAAGCATAGGCTTTCTCGAGAATTCAGAGCCAAAGACAAGTTCTCATTTCACCAAATACAGGTTAACAACAGATGATGTTGGCTCATGTACAAAGATAGAGGATGTTCCTGAAGAAACATTATTCCTCCAACTTCACAGAACTTCTGTCATTAGTCTCCATACTAGGCCAACTTGCGGTGGCTGGGGCAGACACACTAAAATGTACCTTTGATCCCTTCATGGTCAATACATTACTACCAGACATAGATGATACAGCCTGTGCCTCAACAAGAAAAGTACATCCATCTTCAATAAACTAATTTTAAAAAGCCAAATCAACAGTGAAAACAAGAAAAGCGCCACCTTAGAGAAGAGGACAAAAAGATCCAGTGATATTCCCATGTCTATCTCCACAGTAGTTTTTAGCATTCACTGTTCTGAATCTGAAGAAAATATGTCCAAAATATAGCATACATAGCAAGAGATCCCTAGCCTGAGAAGGTATCCATGTTCAATCTTAGAACTTGGATTCTCCTGGGTGTGTACTAGTTTTATACCATGATAAAGTAAAAGCATGAATTAAAATACCAAAAGCCAGGGCCCTCTAATTCTTTTCTAGGGCAAATATTCCATTTTAGCTGAAAGGATTTCCATTGGATTAAGCAAATCAGACAAAATGTCAACTGCTCAATTTTAATATCTTGGATTGTTTTTCTCTTATCTATTAAGTGAACTGTTGAATTATTTTTATTAGTTAACTTTATATTATAATTAGGTCATTTTGTGAGTTTTTCTTCTTTAACATTATCTTAGTTGAGGTGCTTCTGAAAAAAGACACACACAGAAAAAAAAAACAACAACAGGAGAATTAGCAGACAGAACAACTGCATGTAATTAATGTGGATAAAGGGGCATGGCAAACCTAGTACAGCATTTAGTGTTCCAGACATGATGCTTCATAAGAACTTAGAAGTTTTTTTTTTTTTTTAATTTTTTTTCTCTTTATTATTATGTGTTTTACATTTTATACATCAGCCATGGGTTCCCCTGTCCTCCCCCCTCCTGCCCTACCCTCACCTTCCTCCCAGCCCCTCCCCTCCATTCCCATGTCCTCCAGGATCAAGGCATCCCTGGGGATTAATTTAAACCTGGTGGATTCAGTACAGGAAGGTCCTGTTCCCTCCTTCCAGACTGAGCAAAGTGTCCCTGTGTAAGCCCAAGGTTTCAAACAGCCAGCTCATGCACTAAGGACAGATCCTGGTCCCACAGACTGGGTGCCTCCCAAGCAGATCAAGCTATTCAATTGTCTCACTTATCCAGAGGGCCTGATCTAGCTGGGGGCTCCACAGCCGTTGGTTCATAATTCATGTGCTTCCATTCGTTTGGCTATTTGTCCCTGTGCTTTTTGCAATCTTGGATTCAACAATTCACACTCTTGCAGACCCTCCTCTTTCTCGACAGTTGGACACCTGGAGCTCCACCTGGGGCCTGGCTGAGGATCTCTGCATCCACTTCCATCAGTTATTGGACAAGAGTTCCAGCACGACAGTTAGGGTGTTTAGCCATCTGATCACCGGACTAGGTCAGATCAGGCTTTCTCTCGACCATCTGAAACTGATAGTAGAGAAAGTAGGAAGTACTCTTGAACGCATTGGCACCGGATATCACTTTCTAAATATAACACCAGTAGCACAGACACTGAGAGAAACAATTAATCAATGGGACCTGCTGAAACTGAGAAGCTTTTGTAGAGCAAAGGACACGGTCAACAAGACAAAGCGACAGCCTACAGAATGGGAAAAGGTCTTCACAAACCCCACATCTGACAGAGGGCTGAACTTAGAGTTGTGTAATCAAGAAAAATGTGTGTTCATACTGAAAATCAGCACATATACTCTATAGAAACTCTATGCCTTATAAATTATTATAACAAAATCCATTGAATATACAGGAATACTGGAAATGAGGGCTGGAGATATGGCTCAATGGTTAGAGAGACCTCAGTTTACTCCCAGGACACACATGAAGACTTACAATAACATATAACTCCAGCTCCAGGAAATCCTAAGTCCTCCTTTGGCATTTGGCACCTGTATGCACAAGGAATACACTAACACAGATGCACATATAAATAAACATAATGTAAATATTAAAATAAATGCTGGGATTGACTCAATAGATTTTAAATTTAATTTCTAGGATAAGTAAATGGTTCACTGGTTAAAGTGCTTGTTGTCAAATATAACAACCTGAGTTCAATCCTTGGAACCCACGTGGTAGGTAGACATAACAAAAGTTTGTCACTTTGACTCTCATCTTTGCATATGTGCTATGGTACTCACATTCATGCATGTATACATATAAATAAACAAACTAATAAATAAATATAATAAACACTTGAAAATACAACTACTTATTTGTATAAAATAAGCACATATCTACTAAGCAAACAATATCGTTACTTTTGTACCTATTAGCTTACGGAGATAGGCATTCGGGAAATGTGGCAACCTAGAAAGGACAACTGGCCCTGCTGCTTTGTTACAAAATGATCACCTTGAAATGAGGTTAGGTGCCTTGAGAAAAAGGTGCACAGTGATATAAGAAAAGGGCTCTCTCACCAACAGGACTATACAGGGAAGCAATAGATGTAAGAAACTTCATGATCCTTGGTGACACTCTTCAGTGTGCCACTTCAGAACTGCAGAGACATTTTGCTATTTGATTGGAATTATATAGATGCAAATAGAATTCTGTACTCAATATCAGTGTTTCTGTAAGCCTCATTAACAAAGTGAGACCTTAGATCATCAGAAAACTTTAATTTTGGTTTTCTCATAAGTACCCAAGTCCTGCTGGTTCTGATAGACAATTTTTTTATTATGATGCAATTTATTAAGGGAACTGATGAGTGGAATACTAGTTCTCTGTGATCAGGGTATCAGACAATTTATATTCTGAGGGTAATCTGAAGGTTAAATAAGGTCATAGAAGCAAAGTCAACTAGTGATTGCTTCTGTGTTAGGGATGGGCATGTGTCCACTTCTCTCAGCTCTAGAGGCCCTTCTCGTGCCAACCCATGCAGGCCCTGTGCATACTGCTTCAGTTTCTAAGTTCATATATATGTTGATCTTGTTGATTTAGAGGCATCCTCCATCTCCTCTGGCTCTTACACTCTTTCCACCTCCTCTTCTGTAGAGTTCTCTGAGGCCTGAAGGGAGGGATTTTTTTTCTGAGGTCTCTTATTCTCTGTTTAATGTGTGCCTGTGGGTCTCCATATTTGCTCCCATCAGCTGCAGAAGGAAAATTCTCTGATGATGCCTGAGCAAGGAACTGATCTCACAGTGTAGCACAATGTCATTAGTAGTCATTTTGTTGCTACACTCATTGGTAGAACAGTAATATTAACTTTTCTCTAGGCTTCTGGGCTATTTAGTATCAGGTCCTGGGACAACAAAGCATTATTGAGTATTGGTTCCATCTCATAAAGTGGGCCTTTAGTCAAACCAAATATTGGTTGGTTTTTCCTACAGGCTTTGAGTAATGCTTGCCTTATTATATCTTTCAGGCATGGCAACATTGTAGATCAAAGGTTTTCTGGTTGTGTTGGTGTTTACATGTTTCTTTTGGTAGCATGCAGAGTATATTCCTGTACCAAAGAAACTATAATGTCAGAATGAAGGTCCTATTTAGGAATGAGATCAATTTCTCCATGTTCATTGAATTATGTACTTGTTGTCTTCACCAACAGGGACTTACAATCAGTTTATGGACAGCAACCTATGGTTTTAACAACAGCCTGAGTTGTTTCAAGTTTTCCATGGGACCCCTTGGCCAACAACTAAATTAGATGTAACCCAATTTCAAGACTGAAAACTTCATTTGGTGACAGGAGATGGCCAGTTAGAGCTCTGTCTTACCCCATTATTTGGCAATTTCATTTAGATCACTTTTATATGTTACACTAGGTTTCAATACCATTCCTGAAATGGCCTTTAATTATTCTGTCCCTCCCCGTTTTCCCTCCCTCATCCTTCTCTACCCTCCCACTCCCCACTTGATCATTCCATCCCACCTTCTCCCACTCCATCCATATCTATCTATTCTATTTTCCTTTTCCAGAGAGATCTATAAACCCCACTTCCTTCCTCTATACCTATCTTCTGTGGCTCTGCTGGTTATAGCTCCCAAATCATGGACTTAAGAGCTAATATCCACATATAAGCAAATATATACCATGTTTTCTTTCTGCAGCTGGGTGACCTCACTATGGATGCCTTATTTTTCTAGTATGGTACATTTATCTACAAATTTCATTTTTTTGCAGAACTGAGTAATAGTCCACCATGTAAATGTACCACATATTTTTTACTCATTTTTCTGTTGAGGGACATCTAGTTTATTTCCAATTTATGCTATTATGAATAGAGCAGCAAAGAACACAGTTTAGCAAGTGTTTTTGTAGTAAGATGAAGTATCTTTTGGGTATATGTCCAATAGTGATCCAGTTGGATCTTGAGTTAGATCAATTTCTATCTTTCTGAAGAAATGTCCTATTGCTTTATGTAGTGGGTATACAAGTTTGCACTCCCACAAGCACTGGATGAGTGTTCTCTTTTTTCCACATCCTCTTCTGAATGAACTGTCATTTGTTTCTATTGATCTTAGACATTCTAATGGGTGAAATAAGAAATCTCAAATTAGTTTTGATTTTCATTTTCCAGATGACTTAGGATGTTGAACAGTTATTTGTTTATTAGCTATTTGGGTTTCATCTTTAGAGAATTCTCTATATCTGTACACCCTTTTTAATTGGATTATTTCTTTTCTTGAAATCAAGTATTTTTGAATTCTTTATACATTTTGTACATTAGCCCTCTATCTGGTGTGTAGTTGGTACAAATATTTTTGCACTCCATAGACTGCTGCTTTGTCTGAATTAGAGTGCCCTTTACCTTGCAGAAGAGTTTCAGCCCATATATTAGTTCCTATGCTGAAGACATTCAGTTCATAAAGATTTCTGTGCCAATGAGTTCAAGGCTATTCTCCATTTTGTCTTCTACCAGGGTGAACGTATCTGATTTTATACTCAGGTCTTTGATCTATTTGAAATTAAATTTTGTACAGGCTAATAAGTATGGATGTATTTTAATTCTTCTATATGAAGCCATTTAGTTTCATGAGCACATTCTGTCTTTTTTCCAGTATATATTCCTCGCTTCTTCATAAAAAAAAAAAAAAAAAAAAATCAGATGGTCTTCAATTTAATTCTACTGCTCTATGTGGCTATTTTTTATACCAATACATTTTTTTATTATTATAGCAATGTAGCACAACTTGAAATCAGGAGTGGTAAAACCAGCAATTCTTTGTTCAGGATTGTTTAAGCTATTCTAGTTTTTTTTTTTTTTTTTTTTTTTTTTTTTTTTTTTTTTGTGTGTGTGTGTGTGTCTGTGTGTCTGTGTGTATGTGTATGTGTGTGTGTGGGGGGGGGTGTATGTGTTTTCTGTTTTAAGCTGAAAATTGTCCATTCACTCAAAGTACATGAAGAATTATATTCAAGTTTTTATGGGGATCACATTTAATTTGCAGATTATTTTTAGTAGGACTGTCATTTTTACTATATTATTCTTACCAATCCATGAGGATGGGATCTCTTTCCATCTTCTGATATCTTCTTCAATTGCTTTCTTCAAAGGCTTGAAATGTTTTTCATACAAGTCTTCCTTTTTGCATGGTTGTGTTAACCCAGCATTTTATATTAGTTAAGACTATTAAGAAAGGTATTGCTTCTCTTATTTCTTGCTAAGTTAATTTGTCATTTCTACATAGGAGGACTATAGATTTGTGAGTTATTTTCGTGTTAAGCTACTTTGCTGAGAGTGTTTATCAGGTATAGGAATTCCCAGTGTAATTTTTACAGGCACTTAAGTATGCTATTCTATCGTCAGCAAATAAGTACACTTTGACTACTTTCTTTCCAATTTCTATCCCCTTTATCTCCTTCTGTTGTCTTATTTCTCCAGCAAAGAATTCATATTCTATATTGAATATATAATTGTCTTTTTTCTGATTTTTGTGGAGGTACTTTGTGATTTCATTTCAGTTGATGTTGCCTTTGAATTTACTGTAAACTGCCTTTATTTTTATGAAATATATTCTTTGTATCTGAAAATTTTCAATGACTTTGGGGAAGTTGTGTTGGATTTTACTAAAGACCTTTTCTGCATCTAGTGAGATTCTTATGTAGGTTTTTCCTTCAATTTATTTATATGGTGCAGTACATTACATTTATTGATTACATTTATGGAGTATATTGAACCACCCCTGCATCTCTGTAATGAAACTTACTTGATCATGGTGAATGATCTTTTTGATGTGTTCTTGGATTTACTTTGTAAATATCTTATTGGAATTATATGGATCTAGGTTCAAAAAGTAAATTTATCTGTAATTTATATTATTCTTTTTCTATGTTGGATGTGTGGCTATATGTTGCCTGGTAGGAAATTCTGGATACTTGGTAGGTGTATCAACTGGTAGTTCCAGATAAAATGTGTTTCTCAGTATTGGAAACTGACACTTAGGAACAGGAGGGGTCCACAGCAAGAGGAGGGCAATAAAGTAAGGTATTTCCCCTGAATCTGTTTAGTCCCATGGGAATGAAGGCAGAAAGAGAAAGAGAGGCAATGCCACAAGTGGTAGCTAAAGAACTGGGATCAAGCCTGGGTGGGTGGAACTGGAGGAGCTGAGGGAGAGTTGATTGTCTGTAGTTAGTCTACTTATTTCCCTGGCAGGAGTGGCCTGCAGGTTCCTAGGGAATCCCTACTGAGTTTGGTGGTTGAAATAAAACTATGAGTTGGAGTGAGAAGGAAGTCTGAAGGGTAATATCTGTGTGATCTACTGGAGACAGGGGCAGAAATCTAATTGCTATACCTACAAAGTATCCAGAATTTCTCTCATTGTATTTCTAGAGTATCATAAGTACAGACCTCATATTTATGCTTTTGACTCATTTTAGTTCATTTTAGATAGAGAGGGATTGTTTTAGTCACCTATTGGTGGAAGTATTAAGACAACTCCACATAGTTAAAAGGGAAGGGAAGTTTATTTTGTGGGGTTACTTACAAATAAAGGGACAGGTTACAGGGTCCAGTAGAGGTGAGGTACAGTCCAATGGTGTTCTCTGAGAACTCTGCTCGGTCTGCCTCCAGCCTCCAGGATCCAGAAACCAAGAGATCCAGCACATCTGGGTGTCAGGACTTAAGGGCTCCTGTCTTGGCCTTGCCTCATAGGCGTGACAATAACAAGAAGCCTCAATGGGGGTAGTACCCCCAGGTCAGAGCTGGAACAGCTACCCACTACAGTCACCTGCATAGATTCATCCAGTTTTCTCAGTGATGTTTATTAATAAAGTTCTATGTTTCTGATTTATACTTTAGGTGACTTTGTCTACAATAAGTTATTATAGTATATGTGTGTATTTTTCTCTTGGAGATACCTATTGTATTATATTCCTATTTGTGTCTGTATTTCTGAGTAGTTACAGTAACAGTGTTTCTGTGTTTTGTCTATGAATTGGTTTTTTTTTGTATTTTAAAAATATAACAATGTTATTTCTTCTAATGCATGGGCACAGGAGGTGTTTCCTATTTGGTATCTTCTTACATTTTCAACATTAGTATTCTTATAATTTCTATTGTTTGGATTTTATGTTAACTTTATTCCTATCTATTTTGCTTTATTTTATTTTGAAATTCTGGGACAGGACTTAAAATTCATTCAGAAAGTGATTCGTTGCTCCTTTGATATTCATGCAATGAATATACCTGTGGGCACATCTTAGCAGTCCAGTAATTATTGTAGGTCACATGCTTCACAGCTGGATATGATTACTGATTACTTTTCTCTTCCAGTAGTATACATAACACATTCCAGCACCACAAATCTATTCAGTTGAGATGAAGCTTCCAGGTTACTATCAGCCCAATATATGATTCAAGTATATAGTTTCTTTGACAATAGGATCTTACCATTAAGTTCTAGAAGATAAGCAGAAGCATTAGCAATAGCATGTAATGTTTAGGTGCTGGGATACTCATTTGCCAACAACTCAAAAAGGCATAACCCATAACTGTCAGTGGTTTTTGTATTTCTTACCATGTGGTGATAGCAGAGACATTATTGACACACTATAGGTTAACCCTATTCACATTGTGTGTGTGTGTGTGTGTGTGTGTGTGTGTGTGTGCTATGAAATTGAAATTGGCCAGGAGTAGTTCTTGAGTTTTCTTTAAGACATTGACAATCAGTTCAATGAAATAAATAGGCTTTAAGCATATTTATCTGCAATTCTATTCACTTATTTAGGCAGTGTACTTCTTGAGCCTATAATGGCCTTTGAAATGACGCATGCGGTAAAATAATTGATAAACACAAGGCATGTGTGCAGGTAATATAGAATCATGAATAAAATAGCTTTAATTACTTTTAAGGGGGCAACGTTGTAATCATACTAATTTTCATCATGATATTTCCATTCGCAAATAATGCTATTTTATTCTTATGTTTTTCTCTGAGCTCTAGTGATAGCACAAGAAGATTGAAAAGTAAGCACAAAGATAGGGAAATTAAACCATTATAATTTTATTTTATGTTGAAAATTATAAAACGATCCCCAAAGTTATTTTGTCATCAAAGTAATTAATTTAAAATAGCAAGTGGAAACTTTAAAGGTATTTGGGGCCCATTATTCAGAATACATTGTCAACCAAAGCATTTAAAGCACTGTTTTGGCACCATAAAATGTGAAAAATAAAGCTTCAGAGAAAACAACCACTGATAAGAGGTACAGGTAATGTTTCCTAGTGGGAAGATACATTATCGTAAGAAGAACACTTACCATAAAGTATTCCAGAGGGAAGTGATTGGAATTATGTCCCCTTCTGCTGTGCTTACACAACTTGAAAATGGCCATTTTAATCAGTTTTGAATTGTAATTGTTTCTAATCAAACAGCCAGGCAGCAATTGTTGATATCATTCACCTTTCATCTTGCCGGGAATTGGGGAAGGAAGCTCAAAGTCTGTTTTTTGCCCCCTTGCAGACATAATTTTCATTAAAATGTCGTGGGATGGCTTATAGATTTTTTTTATAGGATACACATGCTTCCCCAGTTAAAACTTTACATTTTCTTAATTATTTGGTACTTTAATCGTATACAGGATTGTCCTCCTGGGAAGGCAAATTGATGAAATTGCTCATAGACCTGATGGATGTATTAAAAGAGAGTGAAGGCAACAAGCAGCTGGTGGCTGAAATATAATTAGTGTCAACATATGAGAGACATTGAGCATCAGCAGGCAACCTGAACTCTAGACCTGTCTCAGCTATCTGTGGTCTTTTATGGTTCTCCTTACCTCAAATAATTGACCTGCTAAACACCTACTCATCTTGGTATCTGTGCTTACATAACACAACTTAAAATATTACATTTTTTTTTTCAAATTCTACCTGGTTTACAGACCTAGTTATTGATTGATAAATAGTGAACATTATAAATACCTCAATAGTGACTCTCTACTTATACCTGAATATGACTGACTATGATTTGTCTTAGTCTATCACAGTACATTATACTTTAAAAGTATAGTAACTTTTACAGCATATTGTTATACTTCCAAGATCAGCTAACACATTAAAGGTATTGGTTCTTATATAAGAATAGTAGGGTAATATTTGCTAAAGAATCATACAAAAATGCTACTGAATTTTGATTCATAGAATAAAAATAAGAAACCCATTGGACTAATGAAATTTAAAAAAAAAAACAGGAAAAGAAATGAAGGCATTTTTCAATTTAAAGTAGACAGTATTGTAAGCAATTAGTCATAAGCCATTCCATTCATAATTTCGAATTTGTTTCCTTAGACACCTTAGTTTAACATATGTTTAAGTTTATGAAAGAGTCAAGAAAGATTCTGAAATCCAAACATCAAAATATAACCCACATCAACTCTTACAAGTTCTTCATTATAAAGTACACACTCAGGGCTGGAAGACCACTTATTCAAAGGGGTTATTTCCTAATTATTGTGACCTGAGTTCAGATCCCCAGCACCCATGTAAAATACTATGCACAGTGGTGAGATCCTCCAATGCAGGGACTGGGGAGGCCAGATGGGAAGCCCCCTGGCAATTATTGACCAGCTAGTATACTTGAACCATGTTTTTGATTCCCAGAGACAAAGTGTCTCATAAAATAAACTTGAGAAATGATATCCAATATCCACCTCTGTCTTCCACATGCAAATGCCCAGGCACCCACACAAAGCTCTAAGAACACATGTGCATACCCCAAGAGAACTCACATGCACTTCATTCATATCAGATCTTAATCTCTCTTGTCCTCTCTCCTTGATGTTTTTCTTTGTGTCTTATTTTCCCTTCCTTTTTAATTATATAGCTTTTTAAATTTTATAAACTCTCATTGGCTTACTTTATAATTCCATAAATACTTCTTTGTATTTTTTTGATCCTCAGTTAAAAAGAAGCTTAATATGAATGAACTTAAAAGTACCACAATTCAGCCAGGCAGTGGTGGCGCACGCCTATAATCCCAGCACTCGGGAGGCAGAGGCAAGTGGATCTTTATGAGTTCGAAGCCAGCTAGAGCGAGATCCAGGAAAGGCGCAAAGCTACACAGAGAAACTCAAATTGATTTTAAAAACTGAATCAGTATTTATTAATAATTCTTGAACTGGAGAAAATGGTATATAAAGGTTTAGAATATAGATGTTAAGTTAAACAGAACAAAGAAAATAGTCCCATAGACAGAAAAAGCTCCAAGGATGAGGCTGGCAAGATGGTTCAGTGAGTAAAAGTGCTTGCTACCCAGCCTGTTGACGTGATTTTGGTTCCTGTGTTTCATATGGTGGAGAAAGCTTACTCATGGAAGTTGTACTCTAACACATGCCCTTGGGCACAAAACTAATAAATATATAATAAAAATGATTCTCAAAAGAAAAGATCAGAAGAAATTGATTAACTCATCTTACAGCCATATATATTGGGAGAGAGGCTTTATCATACCTGCTGAAATTAGCCTGTTGGAAAACTTAGTGTTTCCTCTCTTCAGAGTTCTAAGAAGCTCAGATGAGCAGCTTAATTTCAAATTGAATTTTGTAGAAACCTATCAGGAATGACTCCATTTTGACTCAATATATTCAATCTCCATATAAAAACGAAGTGAAAAATCAGTCATATTCTATAAATATTGTTACAAGCAAGCATGGGTTTTGTTTAAAAGTGGCTAGAACATTTCTATAATTTTGATAATTCTTAGCACATTTCCCACTGATATTTTCATCCATAGGCATTTTCAACCTCCATTCACTTCAAGTTTGCTGTGTATCTGACAGTGATTTTTCTGATGGCCAACTTATAATCATTATGACACATACAATTTTTCAATGGTTTTATTTTATTGATATGAATTCCCAAAAGTATATATAAGTACCCAAAAATCTTTGAATGAATTTACAAAGATACATAAAGCATATCAATACTTATAATGCAATAATGAGTTACATGTCACCAGATACTCCCTATTTGCATTTCTAAGGTCAAAATCACCTCCATTGTTATTAGTTTCCTAGAAAACATAAAATAGCTTTTAGAAATGTTCCATACTGGGTATATCCTCTCATTTAGTTCATCACTTCAAATTAATTTATACTGAATACTGACAGAGTTAAAATTTCCTTTTGATCATAATACCCTAACTTTTAAGTCAGTATGAGATAGAGGTCCTCTAAGTGAGTTTTTGATACAATATATTTTCAATTTTATTTTTTCTTAATTTTAAGGTTAAAATATAATCATATTGTTTCTACCTTTCCTCACCCCACTCTGCCCATCCCATACTACACTGCTGCCTTTCAAATTCAAAGCTTATTTATCTTTGTTATGTTTTACATGCACGCACACAATACATATATATACATGAGCTACAATAACTCTACTGGTTATATATATATATATATATATATATATATATATATATATATGTATATATATATATGTGTGTGTGTGTATTTATATTTATATTTATATTGGAAAATGTATATATATATATATATATATATATATATATATATATATATATATATATATAAACAGTTGAGTCTTTGTTGTGATATATGTATATGCATAATGAAGGGAACCTTTGTAGCTGTATTTATATATAATTTGTAGTTTGTGGGTATATGATTTCAGGGCTGACTGCTTAGTATTGGATAACCAATTGGATGTCTCATGCCTGGGAAAGATTGTTTTATAACAGCATTACATAGCTCCCTAACAATTTTTTGTCTCTGAGTAGGGTCCATTAGATTTTCTTCTGCCATGTTACCATGTTATCCTTGTTCAGGTCTTGTTACATCAGCTATACTATTAAGCTATCATGAGTGAAGCTTCCCTGTTATTTCTAGAAGATGCAATCTCATAGCAGTTTTGCTGGTCTTCTTCATATTATAATCCTTTATCCTTTCTTAAACAAATGGTCTCTGAAATTTAGGTGCATGGGTTGTGTTGTAGATGTATCAATTGGAGCTGTAAATTTCATGATGAGTCGTTCTCTGAATATTGACCAGGTGTGGTTTTCTATAATGGTTTCTCTTTGTCAAAAAGAGAAGTTTCTTTGATGAAAGGTGAGAGGTATACTCATCACTTAAGTTGAGTTAAGGGTCAGGAGCTAGGCTCATGGAATGTTGACTAGACTGATTTGTAGAGTTCTTGTTCAAGAAGTCATAATTGCTGTGTATTAATTTGTGCAGTGGTCCAGGCATTATTTTGGTCTTGTCTTTCTTGACACTGCCTTATGAATTCTTTCTGCCTTCTCTTCTGAAATGGCTCCTGGCCTTGTATTTTTGATACAGATATCCAGGTTGTGCCCAAGTACTCCACATATGCCAATTCAATAAACGGAAAAATAGTTGTGAGTTTCTACTTTAACCAATGTCTACAGAATAAAGAAACTTCTCCAATGAGATCTGAGAACTTCACTAATCTGTGTACACAGTTATAAGAACTTAGAGACAATTTCCTGTTATGTCTATTTAGCAAAACCATAGTAATAGGTTCAATACTGTTGTCTATGAGTACTCCTCGTTATGGATTCTTGGATAGATTTATAGTGCCAGGAACATGTTTCCTCATTATGGAGTTTGCCTTAAATCCAATCAGAAGGTAATTGGTTTCCCTCATAACATTTGTGTCACTATGGTCATATCATGCCATAATGGTCATACTTGCTAGGTAAATGTTCTAACACCAAACTACATTTCTTTTAAATTTAATTTAATTTTATTATTATTGCTTTTATTTAGGACAGTTTCCTATGGAGCCCAAGCTGGACTCCAAACCATTATATAGATATGCACGACCTTAAATTCCTGGTACTTGTTGAGTGAAAAGAAATGGCCAGTTGGGATTCTGCCTCCCCATTTGGGAATTTCATTTAAATCACACACACACACACACACACACACACACACACACACACACACGAGAGAGAGAGAGAGAGAGAGAGAGAGAGAGACAGAGAGACAGAGAGACAGAGACAGATAGAGAGGCAGAGAGACAGAGAAGTTTCTACTTTAATATAGGTTTCCATACTACCCCTCAACTGCCCCATAATTCTTTCTGATTTTCCCATATTCCCCTTCAACCTCCTCTTCCCTCTTATTCCCTACTTGATCCTCCCATTCCAGTAATCTCTTGTAACACAATGCAGCTTCCAGAACCAGGACTGGATTACATCTAATTGGATTGTTAGCCAAAGGGACCCCATGAAAACCACCAAACAACTCAGGCTGTTGTTAATACTATAGGTTGCCCTCCACAAACTGATAGCAAGGCCCCATTACAGAAGACAACACCTATACTGAACATGAAGTTTTGGAGTTGGTGGCCTACATAAAGCCTTTACCTTTCAGTGCCTTTGGTAAAGGAATATACTCTGCATGCTATCAAAAGAATAAGGTAAACTCAATCAAGTCACAGACCCATTATCCACAATGGTATACAGCCTTCTATATATGCTAGGGCAAAGGTGGCACAAAGCTTATGAGAATAACCAATCTATCACTGATTTGACTTAAGGTCCACTCCAGGAGATGGAATTCATAGGTGGCATTGCTTGCATGACTAAAAACCTGAGTCTAGATAACCCAGGAATGTAGGCAGAAAATAAAAAAGTAAAAATAATATGGTGATAAATGATTCTGTCAGACTCATAGATCAGTACCTTGTTCAGCCATCATCAGAGAAGCTTCCTCCTGCAGCACATGAGAACAAATAGAGACTCACAGTCAAACATTGTGCAGAGAGTGAGAGACCTTGGGACATTCAACCCTAAATGGAATATTTTCATCAAGGCTCTCCCAGAAGAACTCAGAAAATCTTGCAGAAGAAGTGGAAAGAGTGTAAGAGTCATAAGGAAAAGAGGAAACCAAGAAAACAAGACCCTCTCACTCAACATGAACACAGTTCCTATTAGACACCCTCACAGAGACTTCATGCATAGTGCCTGCACAGGTCTGCACCATATCCCCTACATATACTATGGCTTCAATTTTAGAGTGTGTTTGTGTTTAATGGGATTCCTGATTGAGCAAATGAGGGGCCTCTGATTTTTGTGCTTTCTCTTGGGCTTTTTTTCTTTCTGCTTGTTTGTCTTGTCCAACTCCAAAGTGATAGTTTCCCTTTTATCTTATTATGTTTTATTTTGTTATATAAAAATGAATGAATGATTAAATGAAAACCTAGCCAATATGGCAAAAGCTAAAAACTGAACTGTTGCTTATACCTGCTCAGAGAGCTCAGAGAGGGAAAATTAATTTTTCCAGTAAAGGGGCATTGGGTATATCAACCACTCCAGGACAGGAATCGTATTCAAGCATAGTTTATCTATATATAAGTGTCTCCACAGTCGTTTTTTTTTTTTTGTTTTGTTTTGTTTTGTTTGTTTGTTTGTTTGTTTGTTTTGTGTGTGTGTGTGTGCTTTTATTTGGTTACAGTTTTTATTAGTTTGTTTTTATATGTGGCTTTATTTTGTTTCCTTAGGTTGGGGGATTGTTTTTCTATTTTAGAAGGAACTTACAGTTGAATGAGTAGGGACAAAGAGAGGACCTGGAAGGACTTGGAGGAGGGGGAATATGATTTAAAATATATTTAAGTTTTAAAGTGTTTTAAATAATAATAAAACTAAACTTAAGATCTTCCTGCTTATCCTTTCTGAATGCTGGAGTTTTAGACTTGCACCACTATGCCCAGTTGTATTTTATTTTTTATTTTTCATTTTAAGACAAGATCTTACTAAATTTCCATGCTATGCATTGTCTCATACCAAATTACACGAAGAAGTTGAATTTGTGTCCTTCTGCTTCAGCTTCATTAAGAGCAGATGTTACAGGCTGAGGCTCCCTAGATCCTCCATCTCCTCCTTAAAAAATTCCTGCCTGCCATTGTAAATTTAATACAAATAGGAGTAAAGATGCTCTATTCATGAGGCAACATTCTTCTGAGTACTATATCTAATACCAGATAACTTTTCTGTGGGGTAGTGGGCACAGACACCACTCCAAGTGTATACACCTAGTCCCCTTAGTTCTTCTCCATTCTGAATGGTTTAATCACATGCAAGTAGTGTTGAGAAGTTGACTGAATGTTTGCTGATGCTCATAGACCTAACTCTCTGGGTTCACATCCAAAGGTATTATTTTGCCCAGCTCTTCTATGCATCTTGGGATTACTTTAGCCTCCTCCAAGGCTCAGCTTGAAGTTCTTGACTTAGAATCTTGTGGCCTCTGGATGACTTCTTAACCACTGTGATGGAGCCTAAAATCTTTCTGAAGGTTGAAGTGTAGCAATGACAGAGCCTGCCTTAATTATTACAAACTCTGGTGCATAATTGTTTTATTGCCTAAAGTCTTTGTGGTAAATAAATTATTCTATATATATTTTAATATGTTTCCACTGGGTCAGAATGGAAGGGAAATCTACTTATTTTGCTTTTATCTGTACTTAAAATAGAAATTTGCATATTGCCATCCAGCTGGGCTCCCACAGATATCCACACAGGCAAAAATAATATCTTCAGATTTCTGATTATTCCCATTCAATTATCTCTGCCTATTTAGAAATAAGTCAAAACAAAACAACTATCTTGAATCTTTGAAATGTATCAATGTGAGTAGTTCACTCCCCTTCATTCTGCTTCTTCTGATCTTTTGATAGGTTAGGTCATTCAAGATGAACTATGGATTGAGTATAAAAGCACAAATGATTAGTGTCTGCAAACAAGGTGTGCAAAGTCAATGTCATCTAAATTGGAAACAAAATGACTGTTTATGTATACAATTTATAAAATATAGGGACTTTAGGGTCCTATAAAATGAAGTATTCATTTTAAAAGGTAGGATTTAAAGATATATTTTATTGTTTATATGCATGATTCTCTGTGTGTGAGTATTTGCACAAGTGCATGCAGAGGCCCATGAAACTCAGAAAAGTGCGTCAGATCCCCTGGGGCTGGAGTTACTGGTGTTTGTGAGCCATCTGATGTGGGTTCTGGGAACCTACCTTCTGCCCTCTGTAAGAGCAGTATGAATTCAACTGCTCAGCCATCTCTCCAGCTACCTGAAGTACAGACACTTGAACATAGAAACACCTTTTCTTAAGATGATACATTTTTTCCCCATTTAAAACTCTATTTCCTTCAAATGAGATGATAAAAGTCCCCCAGACATTCAAAGGCAACCATCAAATAATTAAAGTAGGCACACACAAAGATTAAGTCAGAGACAATGAAAAGCAAAGAAAGACTTTGACAAATACAACTGGAAAAATGTCAGATATAAGATTTGCTTCTAGAGTGCTTTCCAAAGGCTCCCCTCAGATGCAGGCATCAGAGAATTGTCCTTAACCTTTCTAGAGACCAGGCACAACAACAAAATTGAGCAATAAGAACATAGGGCAATGGGAAGCTTCTCCAAACCTCTCTAAGTCAGACAACAGACAGCTTGATCCACTGTTTGAGACAGCTTTCCCTCTCTCTGCTCTGCCTGGGGTAGTTTTTAGTATTTTGACTTTCAGGGATATTTAGCACCTACATACTTACTTGTGGTAGTAAACCTGAAAAAATGTAAAGAAATTGCATAATTCTTCTTTAGGAATATTTCTTTTGCTTCTCTATGCCTTTCAATATCTGAGTATTGGTTGCTTTCTAGGACCTGCAAAACCTGTATAGACCATAGTATAATATCTTCCTTCTGCTGGCTCAGTCTCAGAATGTGTCATAATTTTTAGATTCTATTACAGTTTTAATGTATTTTATCTATCTTACGTATTGCATGAGCAATTCAAAATTCTTTAAATAATTTCTATGTTAGTGGGGCGATAAAAATACATTAGAAAATGATATACAGACAGATTATTAAGTGCCAGAAAGTCATTCCATTACATGGAATTTCCTAGAAAACGAAGAGTCAGAGAGGGAACAAAGAAAATGGGTGTTATAGAAAATTTACCCAGAATAAAAATTCTCCATATTTTTCTCAAGTCAATTCCCTAAGCCTCTGATATTTATACAGTTTACCAGCAATACAATGGAACCCTGTGTCTACAAACTTTCTTAAAGATTAAACAATTTATTAAAGACACATTGAAGTGGTCAGTGCAAACAAAATATTAGTTTCATTCATACTCTTTCAGGAGCTCAGAGCATTTACAAAAATAATTCAGAATATTAATCAAAGGAAGACAAAGCACTCATTATAAAAACCATAATGCAGAGTAAGCAAAGCTAGGAAGAAATGCATGCGGATAAACAAATAGAAACAGGTAAGTATGTGCCAGGATCCATGACTTGAAGTGCTAAGTCATATAAGAATTGAATATAAAGGCAAGTCCCTGACAATAGTCTATATCAAGACAGCTGTCATAAATATGTATACATGGTATTGTGTTAATAACTAGAACTACTGGATCATATAAGTAGTTCTCATCAAGTGCAATACCAAAAAAAAAAAAAAAAATGACTGGATAGCAAAATTTGTCTGTTAACTTGCCATATTAAAATGGTGTCCATGACAGACTTCTTAGTATATGCATATATAAATTATATGACACAAATATTATGTACATACCTGAATCTTTCATTAATTGTTTTTTTAAGACAAAATTGTTAAAAATATCATTTGTAACTCTCATACATGTCTGCAGTTCAAGCAAAAGCACTAAAATAATTGACAGGAGTGCTATAGTTTTTAGTATAAAGAGGAGAAAATAAATCACTGCTGGACACATACGAATCTATAATATTATATTTACTTGAAAATATAGACTTAATAAAAATTTCTTTCAATGTCTAAATCGTTTTCTCTGGAGAAAATAAGCCTGCAAAGACAAAACAGAACTGTTGATGTGCAATTTAAATGTATGTACATTTTACCTAGTTTTTTAGAAGTTTTGTTTTGTTTTGTTTTAATTCCTTTAGTCATTTGCATGTTGGCTTGTGGGAGTCAAATTGTGGGTAGCTCTTTAGGCTTCGCTCACTTCTTTATCTTATGAAACATAAAACAGAACCCACCACAGCCTCATGGTGTCCCATTAGCAATTCCATAGTGAGAACAGGAAAAAAATCAGAGTATTTAGAAAGAATTTACAATGACTGTCAAAATGCTTGCTGGCTTTGAATGTAAGGACTTTCACATACATAAGTACACTCTTCTAGAACTGCATATTTAAATTTTTATTTAATGAGAAATTTTAAACTTAGCTTACCATATATATATATGCAAAATAATATAGCAGAGATGTAAGGAAGTCAAACCATATCTGTTTAATCAAAACCATTGAGATGTTTTTTTTTTTTTTTCATCACTCATGTGCTTTGTATAGTTTTAATCACTTCCAATAGCATTTGTACACACAGGTCAATCTAGAGAAATGAATTTATCAATGTGATATTTCTAAGGAAAAGTTGTCAGAAATGAGAGAGTTAAGAAAACAAAAGCAAAATTTTGGTCAACAGAAACACATATACGGATGCTCCATATATTCCACTATTGACATTTTAAACACTTTTATGTGATAGATTAATTTATTTCATATGAGACACATGGAGGAAACATAACCCCACAAAGCAGCACTTGTTTCTAATGAAGAAACTTACTTTCTTTACCTGTAGGTTTTGTTAACTACTTTCTTTACCTGTAGGTTTTGTTAACTACTACCAGACAATGGAACATTTGTTGACATACACACACTATCTTATACAAATAAATTGAATTCATAAGTGACCATTGTCTCAGCATTTTAAAACATTGTGAATATGAAACATTATTCTTTGTCTATACAGGAAAACATCATATGATACTGGAGAAAAATTTTCTTTCCTTTTTATCTTATAGAATGTTTGAGGGTCACTTATTTTATGGATGAATTGAAACAATATCATGCTGTACTTTCTTAAAAACAAACAATATGTACTTTGGGAAATAAAAACAACAAAATATTTTTCTGCTGACACTTAATTCCACCAAAGTTAAACCATGGAGAGTAATAGAGTTGTACAGTGACACTGCCCTGCATAGAAATGTACCATGGCCATATATATATATATATGCTGTTGTGAAGAAGCCCTCCTCAGGATACCACAGCCTAGATATCACACACACACACACACACACACACACACACACACACACACACACACACATCTGACACAGAGAGGGTCACACTGCGTATTGAAGCTTATTCAGAAAATAATTACAGTTTGTAAAATAATTATGTAAAAGGTTGAAAGAAAATGTTCCAAATACTTTGCCTTATGTTACATTAATACATACAATGAAGTGTATTATTAATGTTAACAAATACACATATTAATACAAATTCATATATTAATAAAAGAGACAGAGAGGGAAAGGAGTTATATTAGCTATTTTTCTTTGGATGTGCTAAAAGTTCACATACACACTCCCCACCCCCCTCCCACCCCCCGAAAAAAACTAAATGGAAAGAATTTACTTTAGCTGACAGTTCCAAAGGAGGTAAAACTCATGGTGAGGGACTCAGGGCTACAGGAGCAGAAGGCTGTCAGGAAGCAGACAGATCACATTTCATCTGCATACGGGAGGCACACAGAAGAACAGGAAGTGGGACCATAGTAAGAAACCTCAAAGCCTTCCAGTGTCAGCGAGACTCTACATCTTCAAGGTTCTATAGCATTCTCAGTTAATACCAGAAGATGTTCAAATACAAGCCCACAGAGGACATTTTTATTCAAACCACCACAGGAGTAAAATACTAACAAGTTAAATTATGACATGTTCATGAGTAAAATCATAAGGCCAAATAATCAGTAGATGTAGGTAGATTTTCCTGCCTGGCCCAGTCAGGACAAATCTCCCTTACCCGCCATTCCCATAGTCGCTCAGACCCAACCAAGAAAGCACACAGAAACTTACATTGTTTACAAACTGTATGGCTATGGCAGGCTGCTTGTTATCTACCTTTTTTATCTTAAATTAACCCATTTCTGTTAGTCTATACTTTGCCACATTGCTTGTGGCTTACCAGTGTCTTTACATGTTGCTTTCCATGGCAGCGGCTGGCGGTGTCTCCCCCCAGTCTTCTACTTCCCAGAATTCTCTACTCTCTTGTCCCGCCTATACTTCCTGCCTGGCCACTGGCCAATCAGAACTTTATTTACACAGAGCAATATCCACAGCACTTCCCCCTTTTCTTTTTTTTTTTAGGAAGGTTTTAACTTTTACATAGTACAATTACATATAACAAAACAATTATCAAGCAAGAATTACAGTTATAATATTAAAGAAGATATCCTATCTATCTTATATTTGTGAGTCTAAGGTTTTATATGTAACTTATCTGTTATCATAATTGAGGAAATTATAACTATCTAGTCTTTAACCACATCAAAGACCTCAGAAGGATATAATATTACCTGAGAACTGGGAGAAGGATGCAAGCATTTTTGGGGAGTCTTGCAAGAGTAGACAGAGACAGCTGGCAGCCTGGACAGTCACCTAATGTTCCTTTGTAAAGTTGGGGCATTTGTCTTCAGCCCACAGGGCTAGAGTCTCTTGATCACTTCTCTCAGTGTCCTGTAGAATGTCTGGCAGTTTCCTCTGCGAAGCAGGAACCTATTGATAGCTTTTTGATGTCTTTATCATAGTGTATTACCATAAACCAAAATATTATATTTTATTATGCTTATCATTTACTATTTTTATTGGCATTACTATTTTATTGGGCAAAATCTATATGCTAAGGTACATAAAACAGTAAAAACACAATTGGATGCATTCAGTGCAGTGTTTGGGCCAGGCATCTACTGGATGTTTTTGAATGTAAATAAAGGAGTTATTCTACTACAGTTATTTTTAACATTATGCCACCAATTACATCAATTAATGTACAGGTTAGATGACTTTCCTTAATGACAGGTAAATAATAGGAAGGAGAAATTTAAACCCAGCTAGGCTATTCTTTAACTTTGTTTATGTATTTATTTGTTTATTTCATTTTTGAAGACAGGTTTTCTCCATGTAGTTATGACTATCTTGGAACTTACTGTGTAGACCAGGCTAGCCTGTAGATGTAACGGTCTTATTAAATAAGAAACACAGAGCCAAATGCAGAGTTAAAAGCTCAAGAGATCAGAGCAGTAGCTAAGAGTGGAGACTAAAACTGCCCTCTTATCACCCATGGCTGCTATTGTCCTTCCCCTCAGAAAGAGACCTACTTCCTGTGTGTCTTTTTATTGACTTTCTGTTCTGCCTTCTCATTGGTTGTAAACCCAACCACATGACCTCCTCAGCACTGCCTGCCTATACAGACCTCCAAGTCTATATTGAGATTAAAGGTGTGTGTCTCCAAACTGGTTATGCTCTTGAACACATAGACTTTGCCTGCCATGTGATTAGATTAAAGGCGTGTGCTACCACTGCCAGACTTCTGCTATGGCTTGCTTTAGCTCTGATCCCCAGGCAACTTTATTTATTAACATAAAATAAAATCACATTTCAGCACAAATAAAATTATCACCATACTAGCCTCAGACTTGAAGAGATATACATGTGTCTGTCCCCTAACTGCTCAGACTTAAGACATGGCACTTGGCTTTTAGAGTACACTGAATTAGATCACAATGACCTGATAGTGAATACATGTGTATATATGTGTATGCATATGTCTGATTATATGTATATTTCTAACCATTGTGGACATTTTTGTGAACTGATTTTTGTAGTTTTACATATCTTAATAATACACAGATTTGTAACCATTTTCAAGAATGTTCACATCATTTGTTTGGCATTCAATTGTAATCAACTTTGGAACAAAGCTTAACATTACTGAATATTGTTAGAATCTGCTAACAAAAGTTTGAAAGTTTGAAGCAGTGATTAATTTAGATTTAAAGTTATAAAATAATCATGCTCTGTTGCTCTTCAAACACAAGGTATTGTCCTAAAAATATTGCTGTTGTTATGGAATGGCTTTGGAGCCTTTCTCCCTTCAAGCTAGAAATTTTTCATTCATGTATTTTGCTGCCTTGGGTCGGGGAGCCTCCAGTAGTGCAGGGCTAGAAGGAAATCCACAAAATTAGTGTATTATGATGTTCTGATCTGAGGGGGTAAATGAAAAAGACAGTCTCATACTCTCTCTTGATGGTTTCTTTCTTTATTCTTGTTCTGTATTTTTAATTCTGTGTTCTATATTTTCTTTTCTTATCTCTATCCAGAATTGCCCCTTCTGTCTCTCTCAATGATTTCCTTCTAACTCTTTTAATATTTTCCTCCTAATTCTCTCATTCTTCATGTTTTCCTTCTAACTCATTTTAAGTCTATTTTTTTCTTTCCCTTACAGCTTATATACCCCAGCAAAATCTTTCAGGTGATATAAAAATTACATTGTGGTTGCATTCTATTTTTTAAGTAAATTATTACATTGGATACAAGTAAAAAACAGCATGTTTTGATTATCCCTCACATGTTTAAGCATTTTATCTATTACAGGTGAAAAACAAGTTGTTCTAAGAATCCATGTATATTCATACCCAAGAAACTTGTTATGCATTAATCGTGCATGCAAGTAAGGTATTCTTTTACTGGTAGACTGCATTTTGAGGTTACAAAGAAAGTGCCAATCACTTTGTTACTTATCTTCAAAGGTAATATTACAAGGAATCTTAAAGGAATCATAGACCTAATCTTCTATACATGAAAAAGAATCAGTTATCTCTACTCTAAATCTTTGGAGTACATAGCCACTCACCAGTAGATTTTTATATCACAAGAATGAGAGCAAAAATGGGTACAAGGAATTAATCATAACCTTTGGTTATCAACCAATCCTAGCAAGAAAGTCATGCTAGCTAACAATAAGTGGGATGCTTTATTCTTGTTCCCTGGCTTTAAAGAGTTCCTCAATTAACTATGTTCCCTTCTAAAACTTTAAATTGTCTTCTTGGCTTTTTCTTTTTTCTTTCTTTCTTTCGTTTTTTTTTTTTTTTTTTTTTTTTTTTGGAGCTGAGGATTGAACCCAGAGCCTTTTGCTTGCTAGGCAAGCACTCTACCACTGAGCTAAATCCCCAACCCTAAGATTTATTTATTTATTTATTATGTATACAATGTTCTGTCTGCATGTTTGTCTGCAGGCCAGAAGAGGGCACCAGATCTCATTACAGATGGTTGTGAGCCACCACGTGGTTGCTGGGAATTGAACTCAGGACCTCTGGAAGAGCAGTCAGTGCTCTTAACCTCTGAGCCATTTCTCCAGCTGGGTTTTTCATCTCAAAGCTACTTAGCAGAAACATCTTAGTCTAACTAAGTTATTTTTGAAGCTTTGTTTCATCTATGATGCACTCCAAAACCTTTGAAAACATCTCCTAACATTAAGATTACAAGAATTTAAACTAGCTGGGCTCCTGGGACTCAATTTTTATTACTCATTGACCTAAGCCATAGTCTATATGGCTCCTCAATAGAAAATCATGTGTTTTAGCTGTGACACTTACTTGTTTTTTTGTTTGTTTGTTTTTTGTTTTTATCATTAAAACTCCATTTAAAATAATATTATTGTCAATTAGACAGGACAGCTTAGGAAGAAATCATCTTCATAATAGTCCACAGGTAAAAATGCCCAGTAGAATAAGATGTTTATATGAGATAAAGATACTACATTTGCTGGCAATGGGGATTTTCACATACCCATTCACACCATGCCACATATTAGAGCAAGATGGCAGCGGCAAACATATAAAGTCACAACAGAAGCAAAAGACATTCCAGGATCTGGTCTTAGGGCCTTGCCTACCCAACATTCACCCATCAGGGATTCACCTCCTGGTGGACTGAGACCATGAAGTCAACTGCCATCTGTTGCTCTGATATGGCCACTGCCAATGTCTTATATTTTTGAGCTTGTAATTTAATTGCATTTCTTTTTTTCTTATTTTCTTCCTCAAGATTCTCTTATATAACCCTCCCCATCCTCCAAATTTATGGACTCTGTTTTTAATCAATTGTTATTTTATGCATGTTTGTATTTGTATATACATGTACATTCCTAAATATAACCTTTATGTTTTCAGAGCTCACATTTGGCACTGAACTTTTAATTAGTGTGCTCTTCCCTGAGTAAGAACACCTCTGCAGTTCCAAGCTTTACTCGGTTGTCTGTAATTCTTTGTGTAAAGGTAAGCCCTCCTTGGCTTTTCCTGTCCATTTTGAAATACTCATTGGTGTCATCCTCGTTCAGCTCACATTTAGCAAGTCGTGCATGTAGCTTCTGATGTTACTAGAGAACACAGTTTTACACTAAACTCCCTGATGCACTGTTTCTTTCCATCTGTTCTTCTGCAATGTTCTATGAATCTTAGGTGTGGAAGATATATCCATTAGGTTATTTTGGAAATATCCCTTAGGACTGGGTTGCACAACTCAGCATAATCTTTGGATGTAGTTTTCAGTAGTCATCTGCATTTTTTTTTTCAGTAAGTTTCCTTGATGAGGGGTGATGACTACATTTATCTCTGGGTACAGGGCAAATGTGTATAGATTATTGTTAGGGTTTATGATGGCTACTAAATGAGTGGTAGTAGAGTTTCCTCCAATAACCATGACTTCACCAACACTCAGTTTCCTACGTTTCCAGTATGAGCATGGTATACCTCTTGTTGTGTGGGTCTTTAGAAAGCTGTTAGATATCGCTAAGTTATGTGTACCATTGTTTTACTCTTCGGGTTTTCATGCCACACTGGTGACCTTCATAGCCATCACAGCTGGTTAGGACTGTTGTTTGATTCTCTTCTTTTGAAGCTTGCACAATGCCTTCTGGTACTATGAAACCAATTCCTCTAAAGGGTGCATTCAGCTCATTTCCATCTCATCTGAGCCCTGTTCATGGTGTCTTCAGCTGTAGCAACTTATATTTCATCTCTTGGGGTTGAAAAGGATTCTTTTAGACAGTCCTGGCTAATTAGGCAAAAGAGAGCTTGTCTTATCTTGTACTAGGCTTTTGGTTAAGTGACCTTTTGGAAGGAGTACTGTCAGCTGAGGGGAGAACAGCTCATTAAAATTATAAATATACATTTATATCAGAATAATATGCATTATAGTGTTTTTCTAAGTAAATGGTTAATGGTAAGATTTCCTGTGGTTTTTTTCACCCTGTAGACCAGGCTGGCCTTGAAATCACAGAGATCTGCCTGGCTCTGCCTCCTGAGTGCTGGGATTATAGGCATGTGCTACCACCTACTGGCTTCCCTGTGACTTTTAAAACAGCCACGTTGTTACTTCACCATCTTCCTTTCTTCTATACTTAACTCACCTCCCCTTTCCTAAGAAACCTCCCATTTTCCCCTTTCCCTATCAGATCACATGTATCCTGCCATTTCCCTTTCTCCTTTTCCAACCTTCTTTCTTTGTCTCCCACCTCCTAAGTATTCCCCCTTTTACAATTTCCCTTAGCAGAGAGATCATTTGATTTCTGCTATTCCACTTTTTACTGTTTTCTACCTTCTTCTGCATTTACTTTGCTAAGGAGACCACCCCCCCTTTCCCTTCTATTCTCCTTCCTGTTGCTCTCAATGCCCCATACTGGCAATGGTGTTAAAAAAGACCATTGAGGGAAGTACCCGAGACACAAATACACAAACTGCTCCTAGCTTCAAATCTTCAGATGTGAATACATAGCCTGTAGAAATGACAGAAACAGGACAGTAAAATGAGACCATCACCAACACATTTATAACATCGTTTTTAAAAATATTTCTTTGGGAATTTCACATCATGCAGCCCAAACCTATTGATTTACCATTGCTTCCATATCCTCCTTTCAACCTTGTAACCCCCCAAAGCAAAATATAAAATTAAAATTCGATGGAAGGTGGTGGCGCACGCCTTTAATCCCAGTACTCCAGAGGCAGAGGCAGGCAGATCTCTTTGAGTTAGAGGCCAGCCTGGACTACAGAGTGATTTCCAGGAAAGGCACAAAGCTACACAGAGAAACCCTGTCTTGAAAAATAAAAACAAAACAAAACAAAAAAAATTAAACTAAAAGAATAAAATTCTTGTCTATCCCTCTGGCAAATGATCTGCTCCTCTGACAAGTACCTAGTTACTCTCCCCCTTCTTTTATCCGACTCCTCTTACCATTCCTTGCCTTTGGTTGCTTCCTCTGGATGTCATGGCTGCTTTTACCTTGAGGTATATGGTCTTTTTAACACCATTTATATGTTTATGACTAGGGAACTTACCATTTGTTATTGAATAACCCATCATGGGTTTCATTCCTAGGGAAGACTAATTCTCCGGCTCTGAGCATTCTTTAGCTGTCCACAGTTCTTTACCTAGGGGTGAGAGGCCTTGGAAATTTTTCTCTTCCATGTTAGTGTGTCTGTTAGTTTTGTCCTTATTCAGGTTCTGTTAAGCAGCCGTGATGTTGAGGTATCATGTATTAAGTTTCTCCATCATTTCTAGGAGACTGAATCTCAGCCATTTCCTGGTCTTATGGCTCTTGCAATCTTTCTGCTTCCTCATCCACAATGTTCCCATATATTATGTGTAGGAGTTTTTGTTGGTTTTATTTTTACACTTTACTCTTTGAGGGCCCACTACCAAGCTCCCAAGTAAACACACAGAGACTTATGTGTTGGAGCCCATTTTCAGGTTTCCTAGTGGCTTTACCCAGCAGATCTGAATAGAGGGGATGATTGGACCATGGGCTTGAGTGCAGGTGTCTGAGATGGTCTGCACTTGGCTGTGTTGGGTGAGGACTTTTGCTAGACTCCCTGGCATTCTGAGACAGTCAGGGCCCGATGGATTTTGATCCAGGCCCTCTCAAGGCTATCCTGTATTTTCTATCTGTTTCTCTACCCTCTATCTAATATCTAATTAATATTTCCTGCTGCTCCTACTCAAGAGTACTCTGGGGAAATGGGAGGGTGAGGGATGGCACCCCACAGATGGTGCCTGGAAAGGAACTAAGAAAAAAATAAACTAAAACAAACAAACAAACAAAAACCAAAGAGGTGATCAAAATCTTGCCTCACCAGAGATAATTAAAACAAACAAACAAAAAACTTGTGAGAGGGGTTTAAGATTTCCAGAGAAACACTGATAGCATTCAAAGATGCTCATAGTAAATGTTAAATTCAGCTTTTAAAAAATTAAGGAGGTATTTGTTGAGCCCCAGTGAAAAATTATAAGAATACAGAGCTCAGAGCTGTGTTACTTTTGACTTTACAGGATCCTTTAAGAAAATGCCTTATATTGCCTAATAGTTGTGCATAGTGTTTTATGGTAGTTAGATGACAAAGAGCTACCTATAAGAGAAATGAAGTCATGTAGAAATACATTATGCCCCGTAGAAGGTTTTTCTTCTCATCTCTTTTTCTATTTTTTTGAATTTGTTGTAAACTGAGATAGCTCTTAATAGAGTTTTTAATAAAAGATCTGGAATGCATAAAGTATTGTTTACAACAGAACTCACTAAATCCCAGGGCTGAGAGAACCATTAAAGAATTGGACTCTTGTTTCAAACTCTCAAGAACTTCCAGAATAATATCAAAGCTGACTATAGAACTCTGAACTTAAAGCCGGGGGTGGGAGTGTGGTGGTGGCGGTGCCGGCGGCGGCATATGCCTTTAATCCCAGCACTTGGGAGGCAGAGGCAGGTGGATCTCTATGAGTTCGAGGCCACCCTGGTCTCCAAAGCGAGTTCCAGGAAAGGCGCAAAGCTACACAGAAAAACCCTGTCTTAGAGAGAGAGAGAGAGAGAGAGAGAGAGAGAGAGAGAGAGAGAAACAAAAACAAAAACACAAAGCAACAACAACAAAAAAACCCAAACCAAAACAAAAACTCTGAACTTTAGAAATGATTTGCATATTTCCTGTCGTGTTAAGAGAGTCTCTATAGTTCTATAGTTTTTTTTTGTCTTAAATATGTTTGGTAAATAGTGCTTCTAAGATGTTAAGGTTTTAGTGCTTATGGTGAGCCACTTTGCACACAGCCTTGGTGCAGGGAGGAGGGGCTTGGACCTGCCTCAACTGAATGTACCATGCTCTGCTGACTCCCCATGGGAGACCTTGCCTTGGATGAGGTGGGAATGGGGGGTGGCTGCGAGTGGGGGGGAACCTAGGGGGTGGGAAGAGGAAGGACAGGGGAATCTGTGGTTGATATGTAAAATGAATAGAAAATCTCTTAATAAAAAAAGATATTAAGGTTTATATATTAGGGTAGAATGTTTGCTAAAGTAGTCCTATAGAGTTTCCTTAAGAATATAAGCTTGTAAGAAGTAGAAAATTATTCTCTGTCTTGTTATATGTTGAATGTGTGTCTAAATAGTTAAATATTGAATGAGAGTCTGAATACTTAAATGTTGAATACGAGTCTATGTGAGTCTAAATGTTTAATGTAAATACATGTAGTCAATGGCCATGACATGTAGTAAGTGGCCATGCTAGTTGCAAATATAAATTTAAATAAGAAGTGTAGATAAAAAAAATCATAGAAATGTAGGTTTATATATTGGGATATAGTTTTTAGGTCTTAGGGACATGGTGAAGGATTAATAGAGGGATTATATGATAAAGGTTTAATAAAAATAAGTAATTTAGAGTAGGTTTTCCCTACCTGGGATGCAGAAAATAGCATCCATAGTAGACTGCAAACTTGGCAGTTCCCTAAGCCACCACCACCAAAAAAAACAAAAAAACAAAAAAAAACAAAAAAACAAAAACAAAAACAAAAAAAAACAGCTTCAGAAAGCAGCAGTCCATGGCGTCATAGCTTCTCAAGTAGCAGATGCCAAGAGCCAGCGCAAGCAGCAGCAGTCAGAGGGTCTTGGAAGCTGAGACCCTCGAGGCATCAACACAATGCAGGTGGCAGATGCAAAAGGGCCTACAAGCTTTCTACCAAAAGGAAGCCACAGTGAGAAGTGGACATGCTAAGCCTAGAGAAAGGTGAATGGCCGGCGGGAGTTTGGAAAGTCCAGAAGAGATGTCACACTGTGAAAGGTGAACAGTGATGTTCTACAGCCTTTGAGACGCTATATGACAAGAAGGGCGAATGGCAGACAGTGGCTTTGAGAGCCCAGTGACTTGAGTTGCTTGGGGAAAGATGAATGGTGAGCAGCAATGAACAACGGAGACTGCTGCAGAAGCCAGACTGCTTCTGGAGGCTGAGAGCAGAGCTTTTTGTCAGTGCCGGACGAGCTGCTGAAACAAGCGGGAACTGCTGAGTACTCCGGGCTATGGTAGATTCCTGGGCCCTGTTTGCTGAGCACTTGGATCGTCAGCGAAGCTGGTAACTGGGACCCTCTCAGGGTTGGGTTTGCTGTATAGGAGGGCCATAGTTCTGTTTGTGACAGCTGAAGGAGCCTGGAGCTGGTTTGGCTGTGAGGAGAAGCTCTCTAGCCTGGTCCAGGAGTGGCCCAGTTAAGGAAGGCTACAGACTGCAAAGTGTAATGGTAGCTAAAAGCGAAAGTTTCTGAGAGACTTGTTTCTGTCTTGGAACTCCTCATATTTGGAGCTGTTTGCTATACATAGACTTAAGGGCAGCTCACAAGCCAGGCCCTGTTTTTGAGCACTCAGAGGAATTTTTTGGAATAGTACCAGAACTCTTTTTGAACTTTTGAACTTAAGAAATGAAATGGACAGTAATGATTTCATTGCAATGGGACTTATGTATATAGACTCAACAGTGATGACTTATGAACTGCTTATGGAACTGTTTATGTAAAATGGAACTGCTTAAAAATGGAATTGTTTAAATAGAGAAGTTTTTTTTCTAAAAAAATATAAAGAAAAAAAGAAGTGTTAATATTCCTCAAACTATTTAATTTAAAAAGTATTTTAGTGTTACTTCAGTGAATTAATGTTATGTTTTGTATAGGTTTTGTAAGAAAATATTAATGGTCAAATTGAGAATATTGCCTTTGAATGTATATTTGTAAAAATTAAAATGGTGTATCCTAATGTTCATGTTAGAATTATTATGTTAAACTATTGATATTGATGCACCATGCTTCCACAAAGTGAAGGAAGTATTTAATTTTGATGTGAATACATCAGAAGTTTATCCTGTTATTTTGTAGCAAGAAATTCAAATAGTTCTATTCATAGCTTGCTTTAAGTTGTACAATTGAGAGAAAGGTTACTATGTATAGCAATATTTATGTCAGAATTATGTAAACCTGTTAATGTGAATGATGAAGCTAGGGAAGTTAAGTTTGATGCAGTTGCATCAAGAGGGTTTTGTTTGTTTGTTTTAGAAAGGGCTTGATGTAGTCTCCTTAGACACATTTAAAAAAAATGCCATCTTTATCATCCTCTACTCCTAGGTGTGACAGCTATGGAGATTGCTGTGAGCTCTTAATGGGGAGTTGTTTTTTATATATTAAGAAGGGGGACCTGTTGGAGCCCATTTTTAGGTTACCTAGTAGCTTTACCCAGCAGATCTGCATAGAAAGGCTGATTGGACCATGGGCCTGAGTACCAGGTGTCTGAGATGGTCTGCACTTGGCTGTTCTGAGTAGAGGTCCTTTGCTCTACTCCTTGGCATTCCTTCAAATACCCTAGGGCAGAGACAGTCAGGGCCCAATGGATTAGTATCCAGGCCCTCTCCAAGCTATTGTGTATTTTCTATCACCTTTATCCTTCTAACTAATATTTCCTGTTGCTCCTACTCAAGAGTACTCTGGGAAAATGTGGGGGTGAGGGATGGTCCCCCATACTTACTCTTATTTCTGAATGCCTGGCCTTAGCTTAGCATATTTCTAGCCAGATTTTCTTAATTTAAACTATCGCATCTACGTTTTGTCTCTGGGCTTTTCCCTTTCACTATTTTATATTGTTTTTCCTTCTTACTCATTCACTGGCTGTATGGCTGGCTCCTGGCATCCTCCTCTCCTCTTTTTCATACTCCTCCCTTTTCTCTTCTCTCTTCTATTTATTCTTTCTGAATGCTAGCCCCACTATCCTTTCTCCTGCCTAGGTATTGGCCATTCAGCTCTTCATTAGACTAATCAAGTGTTTTAGGCAGGCAAAGTAACACAGCGTCACAAAGTTAAACAAATGAAACATAAAAGAATGCAGCACATCTTTGCATCATTAAACAACTATTCCACAACACAAATGAATATAATACATCTTCAACTAATATTCTACAACATGAGTTGTATTGTAGATGCATTGATTAGGTTAGAGTGCCACATTATCAATTGTTCTCTGCATTTTGATCAGTTGTTCATTTCTGTGATCGTCTTTGTTGGAAAGGGAAGGTCCTTGTTGAGAGGTGAGAGTTATACATATTTCTGTTTATAAGGATAAATATTTGGAATATAGTTAGTAAATATTCTGTTCTGGCAAAGTGGAAGTAGTGGGTCCTCCTCAAAGATCTATGATCTCACTCTCCACTAATAGTTGGCTAAGTTTCTAGTATCAGGCATGATTTGTTTTCTGTTGAATAGCCCTTACATCCAACTCGATAGTTATTGAAAACTGCCAAGTTACAAATTCCATTTTTGGACTTTTATTGATATCTTGAAATGCTGCTCATTGTTGTGGTTCATAAATATCACAGTTGTGTAGAACTGCTGGCTGATCAACTCCCTTGGTAGTTTGCATAGCAACTTCTAGTACTCTTAAAGCTGGTTCTCAGAGACAAGACCTTCAGGTCAAACCCAACTTGTAACCTCCAGGTTTTGTGTGAGGGTGCATGGTAACTTCTGCAGAAGGGACCTTGCCTTCAGCCTCTGGGAGGCAACCAAGTGCAGTATTAAAAGAGTATACAAAGTGGGACACTGTTGTATTTGGTTGCTTCATGTATTATTGAACAATTTAAAATAAACAAAAATAAAATACAAAAAAAAAAAACCCAAAAGATCACATCACCATCTTCCTTTATAGCTGTAAATGAAAACATGAAAGGGATGGCAATAGAGTGGCTGTGCCTAATATACTCTGTATGTTATTGATTGAATGTTTTCCACATGTTTCTCCAATAATTCTCACAAAACTATTGAGGTGATAATATTCTCCTCTATTAATACTGAAAGAATTTGAATTCAGATAGACTATTTCTCTGTGTCATACAGCTAATTGCAATTTTAACTCTTCCTGTCTTAAAATTTCATGCTCTGTTTTAACTTTTGTGTGTTTCTGCTCAAACATTTATTTCCTCTATTCTGTTTGGAAGTTGAGATGAAATCCAGAATTTTTCAAAATGCTTTTCTAAAAAGAAATTGTTTCCCACTAGGAAATGTTGCCTTTTCAACCCTGAAGGGAAGAGTATGATATTTTAAACACCACATGTGTGTTTCTCTATCCTCTAAGCATTATAACTGGTATAAATTTATTCTGTGGGAAAAGGCTGTGTTTAATAGGAATGTCTAAGATGCCTTGTGTGATTGTTTCAATATGTTTAATTGAACCAAAGGAAACATTACTGTAAACTCCTTTTATTAAGGCAAACAATTTTAGAACAAAAACGGATGCTATTCTCTTCCATTCTAAATAAAAAGGCAAGCATCTTTTTTTAAGAGTAGCAAAAGGAATCTCATCAAGAGAAAAAAGGTTGTAGCCCAGCTTAAGTACTCATGACTGGAAATGAACATTAAAAAAAAAAGATATATATATATATATATATCTATATCTATATATATATATATATATATATATATATGTTTATTTTAATAGACTTTTAGGCAACATAGCATCTATAATAGAAACTGATTACTTGTACAATATTATCCAAACCAGCATCACCATATTTGGGCAACTCTTATTAGTTAAATAGTCCTCACATATTAAAAAAAAAAAAACCAAAAAACCAAAAAACAACAACAAAGAAATCTTATAGTCAGCATTTGTTATAAGGTGAAGATTTCTAGAAAAGCTTTAAAAAAATAAGTTCCTGTGATCTATTTCTGTTATATTTGTAACAATAGGCTATTTTTGGTAATTTCATCATACCTATAATGTTTGATCAAATTCATACCATACACTCTACCTTCCAGTTCCTATTATACATGCCTCCACAACTTTTCACTCCCAACTTAACATACTGATTTTTTTTTTTTTTAACACACTGAGTCAGTTTATTGCTACCAATAAGCAAAAGGGTGAAGGACTATTTGCTGTAACATGGAGAGTCTATCAGAGCTGTAATCACGAGGAAAATCAACTCTCAGCTATCAATTGCCATTATCTCTTAAACTAGATAAGCCCCTCTTCCATCAGTTCTGTGGTATTTACTGACTGGATCCTGTAGGTAAAAAGGTTTATACCTTGAGGTAAGACAGTTTACCACGTTTGTCCTCTATTAGCATGTATGACATATGACATTATAGAAATTGGCTAGTAGTAATGAAACATTCAGATGCAAACCAGATTGTTTCCCCATGTCCTATGACTCAAGTGTACGTGGTGTCTTCAGTAAAAGGGCCTTAGCATCAAGTTCTAGAAGGTAGTCAAGAACAATGTTAGTAGATGGCATTGTTTGGGGGAGTCTATAGGATCCCATGATCTAACAGCCTAAGGGAGTTAACCCACACCTGCCACTAAGCTTTTTCTTTAATAGATAATGATCTGATAGAGGCATTGTGTTCACCTAACACCCCATCCCACTTACAGGCTAATGCCAATTAAATTCATTTTATATTTGGATATGTATGTTTTAGGAAGATTATGAAAACAGGTTCTCATATGACTTTTTCAAAGTTCTTTAATATTATTTAGTCCTCCCTATATGCCTTCCTTTACCCTGACCTCCCATTCCTCACCACATTTAACCTTTCCTAATCTATTACTCCTCCTTCATCCTTCATACCAATGTGTTCTAGTATCTCTCATCCCTTGATGTCTTCCTATTTCCATGGATATTTTTTTTTTATAGTTCTGTGCCTCCTACAGAAACTCTAGTTTAAACAAACATGTCTGTAAAGACTCTAAGCAGTGGTCCACATATGAGAAAAAATATGTGGCTAATATCAAGAAAATCGATGAACATAAATAATATTAAGGATTTTGGAGAAGAAGAACACTTACTTCATTATTGGTGAGGAAGTAAAGTGGTGAATCCACTGTGGAAATGGATGTGGTAGTTTCCAAAAATCTAGAAATGGATCAACACGTTCTAGCTACAGCAGTTATGGGCATATACCTAAAATATTCTAAATTATGCTAGAGAGATATTTGCTCATATTTTACAGAAACTGTAACTTACAGTGATTATTTTAGGAAATGTTCCATTTTTGTTATGGAATACATTATAATATTACATTTTATATATATATATATATATATATATATGTGTGTGTGTGTGTGTGTGTGTGTATACACACACACATATATATATATATATATATATATATATTACATTATAACCCAGAGAAAATTAGAGTAAAGGCATAGCAGATGGAGTTACATAACCTGAATATGTTTTACTACCCTGGATTACATGGAGTTAGGATTATAAAAACAAAAAGAAATGACTCTAATATTGGTGGAATTGTTAAGGCCACTCCACGCAGTTAAAAGTGAGGTTTATTTTGTGGGGTAACTTACAAATGAAGGGATAATGGCACAGTCTGGCGGTGTTCTCTGGAGAACTCTGCTCGGTCTACCGCCTGCGTCCGTCCAGCATCCCAGAACCAAGAGAGAGAGCCCTCCTCTCAATCCTTGGTCTTCTGCTTCCTCCCCCCCCCCCCCCCCCCCCCCGCCTTGTGGGCGTGACCATTACCGAAGCCTCAATGGGGGTTGGAACTTCCAGGCCAATGCTGAGGTGGCTATCCACTACACTCTAAAGTGGATTGGAATGGCATTAGTCCTTTCACACATAATACTTTTATGATTTGAAAGAAACATTCCTGTTGGTTTATTAATGACATAATTCCTTGAATAGTCGTTGATGGAATACCTGTTCCAGTGCCAAGACTGGAATATAAACATATCCATCTCAAACATATACTTTGCCATAACGTTACAAAAGAATAACTCTCATGACACTAGACTTTCATTGTTGTATCTTTCTTTACGATATAGAATGACGTAGCTGGAGTAAAAGCATTTAGATTTACATATCAGTGGCTACATTTCAATTGCAATGACAAATACGACCATCACCTCACTGACAAGTACAAAGAGATAAGTAAGGTTAAAGATTAATACATATATTTTATTTTGTTTTGATGAAAGAATATCAATTATGAAAGTGATCTGGTTGGGGCTAGAGAAATTGCTCAGTGACTAGAGAATATTTTACTCATGGGAATACCAGGATTTGAGTCTAAACACCCACACAGTGGCTCACAACTTTCTGTAACTTTAGCTCCATATAATTCAGGGACATCATCTGAAAGTACTGTCCATATTTGGTACACATACATACAAGCAGTCAAAACACTCATAAAACAAGTAAATCTAAAAATAAACAAATAAGTGTGTTCTGAAACAAAGAAAACAACTTGCTCCCAAAATTAAAGCTTCCTCAATCTCAGAGAAAAAGTTGTCAGCATTAACAAAGTACTAGTATATTGATGAGAGCTCAAGAAAAGGATCACCTGATTTTAATCAGGAAAAAACCCACATGGAAATCAATACATAATTCATTTAGTGGTAAGGGTTTAATGCCATTACTTCTCATAATTACCCACTTAAAATGTAATGCCAATGGCCCAAGAGCAATGATACCTCTAAGAACGTATGATATAGTAAATACCAATTAAAGAAGTCTTCTACAAATCCTAACCTTAAACCTAGTTATTACAATACCTAAAACATCTTCTCAGTGGGGGTAGTATCCTGGGAAGCATGCTTAGAAGGCTGCCCAGTTCTTTCAGAGAGAAATATTCTCTAAGAGAAAGTTCAGATTGGGGTCAGGAAGCCACTGAAAAAGAAATGTCTTCACTAATGGTGGAAGTAGAGTCATTGAAAACAATACACAGACTTCCTAAAAGAAAGGCAGTCATCACTGGGCGGTGGTGGCACATGCCTTTAAGCCCAGCACTAGGGAGGCAGAGGCAGGCAAATCTCTGTGAGTCTGTGTGTCTACAGAGTGACAGAGTGAGTTCCAAGACAGGCTCCAAAGCTACACAGAGAAACCCTGTCTTGGGAAAAAAAAAAAAAAAGAATGGCAGTTATCTAGATGGGAGGGTCAATCTTTAGTAACCTGGGAGCTGAAGTTAACATGGGCCTGTGACTCATGTGTTTTTTTTTTTTATATTTTGTCCTTATAAATAGAAAAATTATTGTGGCTGTTTTGGCTCATTTTCATTCATATTGATTTTCAGTTCATAAACTCCAAAGATAAAACTTGTACTTTTATTTCATAGATTTCTGGTTTTAAATGAATTGTCTTTTAATCAGATACAGAGACCAACACAGAAATTTAACTTTGACATTGACACAGTGACTAAGCAAAGCACTGTGGAAATCCTTGGAATTTGGTTAGTATAATTGTCATGTGAAAAGGTAGTTGAATTGAGTTGTCTATAACCATATAGTAGACATTCATTGTAACTATTGATATTTATAAGATATCTCTACCTCCTTGCTTTTTTTCAGTTTATCACACAATTGAGCTCTCTTTCACTAGTTATTAATAAGTTCTTTAACTTAATTAACTAGATGCATTGATGAGTGAAGCCATTGTAACATCCTTAAAGTTATTTACTTGAATAATTCCAAATAATTCATAGTCTATTTTGTCATAATTTTTTTCAGCCAGTTACATACTGTTAAAAGTAGGGATAGCAGTTGTTCCCAGAGAATAAAGAGGGTAGGCAATGATGAATCATCAGAGAAAAACTAGGACCTTGGTTGTGAAGAGGTGGCTCAGTGGTTAAAAGAGTGTTCTGTACTTGCAGAGAACAAAAATAAGTTTCCCAGCACCTATGTCAGCTGCTCATAATTGTCTGTACCTCACAGTTGGATAGCTCAGTCCTTCACAGGCAACTGTACTCATGTGCACAAACAGCAACTTAGATACACACAACTAAAATATAATAAAATGAAATGTAGAAACCAGAAAGCTACTCTACCTTTATTAGATGATCAGTTTAGTAGTTCAGAAAGTTAAATCAAAAATACTAAAACATTTGGCCTGTGGGTAGAGAAGCGTTGTCAGAGCCAGAGGAATTGAAGATACCAAGAGAACAGGGCCCACAGAATCAACTAAGCAGGGCTCATAGTGGCTCACAGAGACTGAAGCATCAATTACAGAGCCTACATGGATCTATCTGTTCTAGGTCCTCTGCTCACATGCTATGGTAGTTTTGCTTGAGGTTCTTACCTAACAGTGGGAGTTGGGGTCATGTTTCTGACCCTTTTTCCTGCTTTTGGGACTATTTTCCTCATACTGGGTTGCCCTACCCAGTTTTGATGTGAGGGTATTTTTTAATTAAGAAAAAAATTTTTTTAAGTTGAGGATCAAACCCAGGGCCTTGAGTTTGCTAGGCAAGCGCTCTACCACTGAGCTAAATCCCCAACCTATTAAGAAAATTTTTAAAATTCATTTTACATACCAAGATCCCCCTCTTCCCTCCTCCTGCCTCTCCAGCCTCTCCCTCCCAACCCATCCCCCATTCCCTCCAACATGAATGTAAGGCCTCCTACAGAGGGGAGGGGGAGGTACGTTTAGTAGAGGCAGGTCCAAGCCCCTCCCGTGCCTCAAGGCTGTGCAAGGTATCCTATCAGTAGTGGGCCCCAAAAAGCCTGCTCATTTGTGCCTAGTTTTGTTGTATCATGTAATGCCTTGTTCGGTTGATATTCCTGGGTGGTCTGCTCTTTTCTGAAGGAAAATGGAGGAGAAGGGCATCTGAAGAAGGAGGATGGGTGTGTGTTGGGGACTGGGACTGGGAGAAGTAGAGAGAGGAGAAGCTGTAGGCAGGATGTATTGTTTGAGAAAAGGATAAATAAAAAGAAAAAGGAAAAAAACTCAAAAAATATATAAAAATTAATAACGCATCTTGCTCCAGAGATGTAAACTAAAATTTAAGTTTGTAATTATTGGTGCCTGTTTGGGTCATATAACTAAGTCTCTTGAAAACATTTAACTTTTATTAAAATTGTATAATTAATATCAACATTATATTATTGTTGAGCATGTATGCATTGTCTGAATCCTCATGTACTTCTTATCTCATTCTTTAGGAAGGAAAATGACAAAAGAGATACTGTAATCTTGACTGATGCCAGTTTCCTTAATTTAGTCAAAAGCTTACTGTTATTACTAACTGAAAAGCATTTACACTAAACTACTAGACTTATATTTTAGACTTCTCTTAATCAAAATTACTTAGCAAAACTAAGAGGACGACTGTCAAGAATAACACTGCTCAGTGAGTAAAGATTCCTGCTGCAAAGCCCAGTTACAATTCAGTCCTCAGAACCCACATAAAAGTGGAAGCAGAGAACCGTTCCATAGAGTTGTCCTCTAGCATCCACATCCACACACACACACAGACAGACATGCTAATGATAATAATAATGTCTCTAAAAACTAAGAAGAAACAAGCTCATTGAATAGTTGGATTTAACAATGATACAATTTTTCTGATTAATTTACTTTAAATGTATTATTAAGTTAGATAAATGGATAATCATAACTGCAAAAATGTTTTGACTTGCTATTACATAAAGAGAAAATTCTGCATTTCTTTGTAAGGAATTTACAAATGGACTTATCTATTTCTCTTTCCTTTCACCCTGCCCCACACCTTGCCTGCTTCTCATTAACTAGCTCGTGTATATGATCAAAAGATATTATGGAGGCTGATGATGTAGAAAACAGAGATATGCAATAGGTTTATATGATCTGTTAATTACAAAGCAAAAAAAGTTTGTGCTTTGTAAGAAATTTAAAATAAATTTATAAGATGAGGTTTTTCCACTTTCATATATATCTTGACTGATGCCAGTTTCCTAAATTAATTATATTTAACAAAGACATCCTTTAGGTAACTTTGTAATTTTTCTTCTGATCTTATATTTAACAAATATTAATTCTTTGAGGTCTTTATATCTTATTCTCCATCACAAGAAACACTCTGCAAATATTTACAGCAGTCATTGGCACCACTCTTAGGATAAAATTATTTAGAATTACATATATTTAGTGAAGTAGTTTGAAGAAGCAATGCAGTCATTTGGACTGTGTGCTTTAAGAGTAAAGAATGAATAACGTGTAACTGGTATACATTCCCTGATATCTGAAAAAAATGTACTTCATTAATGTGAAATGCTTGGGTGCAAATTAGCCTGCTTTTATAATTTGGTCTTCTGCCCATTAATGTAAGCTCTAGAGAGAATAATGATTTGCCATATTAAAATATGAAATAAAGCCATTGAAGTTTAAATTGCAGAACAAAACAAAAAAAAGTATTAGGTGGTTTCCCCCTTGTAATTTTGCTGATGGTACAATTCTTATACATTATCCCCATGATGGTTTCTCTTGCTATTAGGAAATCTAATTAGCTATTTAGGGCTGTATTTCCAAAGAAATGGTTTACTTAATAAAGGAAAGTAAGCAATTGACACTGTGAATTTTTAATCTCTTGCAAGAAGTCAGTACTCTTTATATTTAAAAGTAAAATTTAGCTTTTGCTGTTAATGATGCAAATTATGCAATGACACTGAAGAAAATGTAATAGTAAATACAATGTTTAGTTTGCAGAAAGCAGGTCTATTACTTTTATTATATATACATATATCAAACAACCTAAATACATATAAAGTTCATTAAAATTATTTAATTTCAAAGTACCTATTGTTACTTTTGGTGCAGACATAAAGTGTTGGTAATCTTTTGAAGATTGTTGCTTTTTCTTTTCCTTTCTGTGCCTTTGTATTTTCTTAGGAGTACTATGAACTTGAAGCATAGGCTGTCTCATGCTAGGTAATATCCTAACACTAAGCTAACTTACAGCCCTCACCTTTTACTTAACTAATGTATTGTATAAACAGTATATAGAAATTTGAATTTCCCCTGTATGATGGTAAAATACCTCTATTTTAATATTTAATCCACTTATATTTAATGCAATTAGGCTCATATCTCCTACACAGATACTGATTTTCATTCCTTTTTTCCCCTTCTTATGTTTCTTTCTCTGGTTTTCATTGGACTAACATTATTTGTGTGTGTGTGTGTGTGTGTGTGTGTGTGTGTGTGTGTATTTATTATAGTTGCCATGATGTATGTTTTTGTCATGTGTTAATAACTACCCTAGATACTGAAAAACGAATATTTTTGTATCATAAATATGATAGCTGGTGCTGGATTGTATTTGAATTATTCTGGCTTTTACATTATTGTAAAATGCTTTATTCCAGTATATATTTTAAGTCAATGAGAATATTTTTATTAATTTTCATTGTAAGAATTACTGTATTTTTTACAAATTTTCTGTACTGCCCCCCACCATCTTTTCTTCTTTTGTGTATTTTCCTCAGTGATCATGTTCCTCCTTCATGATTTACTTTATAATTATTTCAGTTTGAATTTTATTGTGATAAATTATACAGATTTTTGGTGAATTCAAAATTGTTTATTCAAAATGGTTTATTTCACTATCGGTATTAAACATCATTTTAGCTGATTTTTTTTTTTTTTTTTTTTTTTTTTTTTTTGTGTGTGTGTGTGTGTGTGTGTGTGTGTTAACTTTTTCCCAGAATTTTAATAAGATCATTGCAGTTTTTGCTAACTTTTGTCAGGCCAGTGAAAATTTGGAGAAATAGCATTCTTTAGGAATAGTGAGTTTTATTTCAACCTTAAGTATTTTACATTTACTTTTGTTTTGCATTTTCAGTGGACTAGGTTCTGCTTTCATATTGAGATTCACTGAATTGTGTGGCATGGTGGATTTTCATTCACTCCCTGCCTCCTTCCCTTCTTTCCTCCTTCTGTTTTTTTTCTTCTTCTTTCTCCTTGTTGTTCCCCCCCTCTCATTTTCTGGTCCCTATTTATTTCTTTTCTTTTTTCCTTTATTTAAAATAGATTTTTTCATACACTAGATTGTGATTGTGATTTCTCTATCCCTAATTCCTCCCATATCTATAATAACCATCCTCCACTTCAAATTCACATCCTTTTTTCTCTTTCATCAGAAAAACAAAAACAAAAACAAAACAAAACAAAACAGGTAACTAAAAAGTAATAATATAGTAAAATAAGATAAAGCAAAACAATTTAAACAAACCAAAATAGGATAAAACAAAGAAACAGAAGAAAAAGCCAAACAAAAAGCACAAGAGACATATTTACATAGAAACACAAAGGCTTGTACACACTGAAATCCCACAAAACCACAAAACTGATCTCGAAAGAAACTCCTCCACCACTGGAAACCACTGTATACAAGGTCCTCTCATCCTGCACTTCCCATTCTCATCACCAGGACTCAATCTATCTGACTTGATTCTATGCATGCTGCCACATTCTCTGTTGGTTACCTTCTCTTTCTTTGCTTCACTAATTCAGTTCCTTTCTCTGATTGTATCATACATTCATTATGTAACTTACCCCATATTGTACTCACTTTTCCTTTGAAGTCATACACTTGTGCCTTACCATAATATAGTTTTATTTCCATTCACATTTCGGTAGATATCTGTTTGTTACTGAAATGACTTTATTGTCGGAATGAATAATTATTTTACTTTTCTCATGGGAGTACTCCAACAAATTGATGTACAATTGCCCTCTTTTCCTTTTTATAACCTGCCCAATCTCATTTCTTTTTTTTATAGTAGAAAACTACTGTGAAGGGTGTTCAATAAACGACAATGTTTGAGAATGTCTGTGACGTGTTGATTTGAAGTCCTTTGGAAAGACACTCAGGAGGGGTATAGCTGGGTCACATGTAAAGCCATCTGCTCAGTTTTAAATATATTTCCACACTTTCATAGTGGCTAGTCTAGTTTACATTGCCACTAGCAATATATGAGTTTCCACTTGTCCAGATAAGCACTAGATTTACTGTTTTGTTGTTGTTGTTGTTGTTGGTGGTGGTGGTGGTGGTGTGTGTGTGTGTGTGTGTGTGTGTGTGTGTGTGTGTGTGTGTGTGTGTGTGTGTGTGTGTGTGTGTGTGTGTATGTCTGTGTCTGTGTGTCTATGAGTGTGTGATGTATACAGGTGTCCACAGAGGCCAGAGATAGTGTCATATCCCCTGGATCTGTATTTACATGCAGTTGTAAGTCACCTGACCTGGTGATTGGGAACTCAGGACTTCTGCAGAAGAAACAAACTCTGGCTACAGTTGAGTCACCTTTCTAGCTCACTATTTGTTTTCTTAAATCTCAATAGTTTTATTTGCATTTCTCCAATGACTTGTGAAGTAGTATTCATAATTCCTCTTTCAAAAACTATTTGTTAAATTCATCTACTTGTTCATTGACTAGATTGTTTGAATTCTTCTTAGTTAGTGTTTGACTTCTTTGTGTATTCTGGATGTGATTACATATAATTATTGCATGAATGTAAGTATTAGTCTGATATATATATATATATATATATATATATATATATATATATATATTACATCACAGAAAAGACTTTCTTCTGTTATGTAGGCAGTCTCCTTACTTGATTAAGATTAATTAATTAATTAATACATGGAACTGGGTCCATGTAGCAGGAACCTTAAAGGGTCTTATTAATAAAAACAAACCCAGAGACAGGTACTGGGGTGAATGCTAGAAGATCAGAGAAGCAGAACATGCCACAGCTACCTCACCTCGCCAGTTCCTTAGCTGATCCTGTTTCCTCAGACTGGAAGCCTCTGAGTCCTCATCCAAATGGATCTCAGCTTAACTGTGCTACTCAAAGCCTGAAAGCTTAACCAGCTCTAACTAGTTCCTGGGCCTCACACATTATATACCTTTTTGCTTTCTGTCATCACTCCTGGGATTAAAGGCTCACTTTCTGGGATTAAAGGCATGAGTCACCCTGCCTAGCTGTTTCCAATGTGTCCTTAAATTCATAGAGATCCAGGTGGATTTCTGCCTCTGGAATGCTAGAATAAAGGCCTGTGTTACCACTGCCTACCTCTATGTTTAAAATTGTGGCTGTTCTGTTTTCTGACCCCAGATAAGTTTATTAGCATGCACAATATTTTGGGGAACACAATACCACCACAGGTCCACTTGATTGCACTAAATGGTCTTTTCAATGTGTTCTTCAATTATCTTTAGAAAAGTTTTCTTAAGAATTTTTGCAGCTCTATTTATGGAGACTGCCCTATAATCTTTCTGCCTTGCTGTATCTTTATCTGGATTTTGTATCGAATTAATAAGGATTTGAAGAACAGATATGGTAGGGATTGGCTTGGGAGAAGGCACCTGTGTAATGAGTTTTAAAATAGGACTGTAGAAGGTATTTCTGATAATTTTTTTCTGATTTAATCATGGCTACCATTTTATTCTTCTATCAAATGTCTCTCCCAGGTTATGATAAGGCATAACAAGTTATCTACACAAGACCTCATGTATTACTTTTTTATTTCAATTGAACTGAGAATTGTCATTCACAATATAAAGGAAATAGTTTATAATGTAATATAGTAGGATAGTTGACCCTATGTACTATTTTAGTTTGCTTTACTAATTGATTTATAATAATTCAAATTCCACATCATAGTTAATCATTTACTTCAGTTTGAGTATTATTTACATTTCTCCCTAGGTGAAAAATCTTGAGTTCATGCAACACACCTATATAAACTCCTCAAATTCCTTTCTAATATTTTTATTTTATAATTTAATTTAATTTTACATATCAGCCATGGGTTCCCCTGTCCTCCCCACTCCTGCCTCTGGCCCAACCTTCCCCCCAGGCCACCCTCCATTCCAAACTCTTCCAGGGCAAAGACTCCCCTGGGGATTCAGCTCAATTTGGTAGATTCAGTCCAAGCAGGTCTAGTCCCCTCCTCTCAGGCTGAGCAAAGTGTCCCTGCATAAGCCCCAGGTTCCAGACAGCCAGCTCATGCACTAAGGAAAGGTCTGGGTGCCACTGCCTGGGTGCCTCCCAAACAATTCAAGCTATTCAATTGTCTCACTTATGCAGAGGGCCTGATCCAGGTGGGGGCTCCTCAGCTTTTGGTTCATAGTTCCAGTGTTTTCATTAGTTTGGCTATTTGTCCCTGTGCTTTTTCCAATCTTGGTCTCAACAAGGCTCACTCATACAATCCCTCCTCTTTCTCACCAATGGGACTCCTGGAGCTCCACCTGAGGCCTGGCCAAGGATCTCTGCATCCATTTCCATCAGTTATTGTATGAGACTCCTAGCATGACAGTTAGGGTGTTTGGCCATCCAATCACCAGACTAGGTCAGTTCAGGCTTTCTCTTGACCATTGCCAGTAGTCTACAGTGGAAGTATGTTTGTGGATTTCTGGGGGCCTCTCTAGCACTTTGCTTCTTCCTATTCTCATGTGGTCTTCATTTATCATGGTATGTTATTCCTTGTTCTCCCTCTCTGTTCTTGATCCAACTATGATCTGCTGCTCCCCTAAGCTCTCTTTCCCTCGAATCATGCCCTTTATTAACCCCACTCACATCCAGGTTGTTCATGTAGATCTCATCCATTTCTCTGTCAAAGCTTTTGTAGAGCAAAGGACATGGTCAACAAGACAAAGCGACAGCCTACAGAATGGGAAAAGGTCTTCACCAACCCCACATCTGATAGAGGGCTGATATCCAGAATATATAAAAAACTCAAGAAATTAGACATCAAAATTCCCAACAGTCCAATTAAGAAGTGGGGTATAGAACTAAGCAGAAAATTCTTAATAGAGGAAGCTCAAATGGATGAAAGACATTTAAGGAATTGCTCAACATCCCTAATTATCAGGGAAATGCAAATCAAAATGACTCTGAGATACCACCTTACACCTGTCAAATGGCTAAGATAAAAAACACTGAAGACAGCTTATGCTGGAGAGGATGTGGAACAACGGGAACTCTTCTCCATTGCTGGTGGGAATGCAAGCTTGTATAGTCACTTTGGAAGTCAATATGGCACTTTCTTAGAAAATTGGGAATCCATCTCCCCCAAAACCCAGCTATACCACTCTTGGGCATATAGCTAAGGAATGCTCAATCATACCACAAGGGCATTTGCTCAGCTATGTTCATATCAGCATTGTTTGTAACAGCCAGAACCTGGAGACAACCTAGATGCCCTTCAACTGAAGAATGGATAAAGAAAATGTGGTATATATACACAATGGAGTACTACTCAGCAGAGAAAAATAATTACATCATGAGTTTTGCAGGCAAACAAGACCCGGACCTGTCCTTAGTGCATGAGCTGGCTGTTTGGAACCATGGGCTTACACAGGGACACTTTGCTCAGCCTGGAAGGAGAGGACCGAACCTGCCTGGACTGAATCTACCAGGTTTAGCTGAATCCCCAGGGGAGTCTTTGCCCTGGAGGAGATGGGAATGGGGGGAGGGGCTGGGGAGAAGGCAGGGGTAGGGGCAGGAGTGGGGGAGGACAGAGGAACCTATGACTGATATGTAAAATTAAAACACAAATATCCATATGAATAAAATAAAATAAATATATTTTTAAAAATTTATATATTCACAAGCAGGTTTAAGTCAATTTGGTTTTTGTGGGATGTAAAAGCAATAAATTATAGTCAGAAAGACAAATTCCATTAAATATTCCAAAGTAAGTGATGAAATATTCTTAACATGATAATAACAGTTAGTATATTTAAGAATATAGGTTGATTAACTAACAAATATTTATTCATAGTACATTCAGCCAATTCATTGTTTTAGTCCCAGGGATAAAGGGTTTCTACTGCTAAAAGCCACAAGGAGTCATTAGTTTGATATAGACTGTGAAGCATCATAGCCATATAGTGAAGGGTAGTGTGAAGTTAATCACATGTTAAAATTAATCACAAACTATGAAACCCTAATAAATGTAAATACTAAATGTTCCCATTTTAAAATAAAACCATTTTTGCCAAAATGGAAGGTGCTAATTTCATCTCACTAGTGTTCATAAAGTGAAGTCTTTTAAAACAAATTTTGTAACAACTGTGTTTTTCTTGATGCGTAAATGGCAACCCTGAACACTTTCCTTAAAAGGTAAGTAGTACTAGAATATTATTACTATTTCATTGGATTGATTCCATGGCAATTAATTGGATTGTTTGGTATTTTGCTGTACAATTTTTTGAGTTCTTTATATATTTTGGGGATCAGCCCTCTGTCAGCTGTGGGGTTGGTGAAGATCTTTTCCCTCTGTGTAGGCTGTCGTTTTGTCTTATTGACCATGTGCTTTGCCTTACCGAAGCTTCTCAGTTTCAGGAGATCCCATTATTAATTGTTGCTCTCACTGTTTCTGCAACTTGTGTTATATTTAAGAAGTAGTCCGCTGTGCCAGTTCTGTCTAGGCTACTTCCTATTTTCTCCTCTATCAAGTTCTGTGTAACTGGATCTAAGTTCAAGTCTTTGATTCACTTAGACTTGAGTATTGTTCATGGTGACAGATATGGATCTGTTTGCAATCTTCTACATATTGTACATATTGACGTCCAGTTATGCCAGCACTGTTTGTGGAAGATGCTTTCTTTTTCCCATTATACAGTTTTGACTTTTTTTTTTGTCAAAAATCAAGTGTTTATTGGTGTGTGGATTAATGTCAGGATCTTAAATTTGATTCCATTGGTCTACATGTCAGTATTCTTGAAGAATTTTTAATCTTAGTTGTTTTCTGGTAACCACATGGATAGTTGCTCCCTACTCTAAGAGGAAAATTCAGGATCCTGAGGTGGGTAAAGCTAAAGCACTGGGCCACACCTTAAGCAAACATGTTATGGCATGTGCAGTGAGTGCTCTGGCCAGAGGAAACCTGACTCATAAGCTCCAAACTGAAAATTTATGACGGGGAACCCAGGGCCAACCAAGAAACACCATCGTAGCTAGAAGTAAAAGTTTTCCAAAGAGCCCACACACAAATATCTCAGCCTTCAGTTAAATAAACTAGGTTGCTTGCAACTTCCTGTGACATTGCTTCTGTATCTACTCATCCCTTGCCTCTGGATATCAGAGACAGCAGGACTCACGCCACAGTATTAGTGATAGGATCCTACTGCTGTGGATATTAATATAAAATTTCCAGAATTATACACACACACACACACACACACACACACACACACACACACACCACTGGGTGTATTTTCAGAGCTAAATCAGAACTACTGAACCTAACTCTATCCTGAATAATGACAATCAATTCAATTATTAGATTAGAGATATTGTTAGTATATCACATTCATTAATAACTTTTATATGAGATAATTATTTCAATTTCAAAAGCTAGTTTAAATTCTCCAGGCTTTCTATTTTCTAAGAAATTTTATGCACATCATAAAAATAAAGTATAAACAGCAATAAGGGTTATACCTATACCATAGAAAAGGTTTATAGCAAAGCTAAGTATCAGTAATCTTTCACAATAATATTATAATAAGTCAGAACTCTGTTGCTGATGTATTAATTTCTTAGTGCTTATACTACACTTATTCACAACCCTAGATTTTTTTCACCATCATATGTATTTGTCATTTTCTAGTTTGGTTTTCAATAATTCAAAATAACACCACATCACCTATTTAATCTTCTGTCAGGTGCAGTCCAATTTAATGTTTAAGTCAAGAATGACTCATTTGACTGAAAACAACTTAGCTATTTACTATAGATGATCTCAGCTTCCCCTTATAGGCAGCTCCATCCCTTTGTGTCAGATACCAATACCCAAAACACATTCTACCAGGCATTCCCAGTAGCCATGCCAGTCTGGGACACAGGTAGATTTTTCACTCTCCTTTCTGTCCTCCATTACAATCTTTTGAGTCTCACCTTTAATCATGTAGCAACCTGCTTACAGGTGCTCCTCCACCCACCTGACTTCATTAACTGGTGATTCCACCTCTTGGTATAGACACAGTGGGCCTCATAGACCTTTCATCCTGCCTCTTGAGAAATAGTCTTTGTTTTCCTCCTGCTTGCACAAGTCACCCCTCACATTATATCCAACGTGAGGACCTGAGGATCCTGTCTCTTGGTGTCTTTTCTTCTACTTCATCTCTATTCTTCTGTCACCCATCAAACTACAGAAGTACTCTCAGCCATGGAAACCACAGCCACCATACCTCCCTGAGATCTAAAAAGGTTAACAACAACCAAAGAACAGAAACCCACAGCAAGCAAAGAACATAACACCCACCTAAAGATGACAAGATTAGATATTGACACATAGAAGCACCTCAATCATCATAAATCTAGATGCGTAGAAACCAGCAAAAAAACATAAACATGAATAACCAAGATAATATTGACTCTGCCAGAAGCCAGTGATCCCATTAAAATAGGCCCTGATAAATATAATCTAGCTGAAGCACAAGATGAGGTCTTTAAGACATTGAAGAAGATATAAGAAAATTGAAATATCTCCCATGTTTATGTTAATATAGGACAAATGATCCTCTTACCAAAAGCAATCTATAGATTTAATTCACTCACCATCAAAATTCTAACACAAAATAAACAAATTTCAGTTTCAGATGGAAACACAAAAGCCTTCATGGTACAGAAAATAATTCTGAATATAGCAACCATAGCCTGCCACTGTCCCCATCCAAAATATATATATATATCAGTAGTTATCATCATCCCAGATTCAATTTGTACTCCAAAGTTGTACATGGCAATAAAAACAGCATGGTATTGGCATAGAAACAGACATGTTGATCAATGAAACAAACCTAAAGACCCAGAAATAAGTCAACACAGCTATTGATGCCTGATTTAATCTTAAAAAGAATCAAACAATACACACAGGAGAAAGACATCATGTTCAACAAATGAGACTGGACAAAGTTGATATAAAAGAATCCAAATAGATCCATATTCATCACCCTGCACAAGACTCAACTCCAGATGGATCAAGGAACATACATAAGACTCAACATAAGATCAGATATAATAAATTTGATAGAACAGAAAGTGGGGAATTGAACTAATTGGCATGAGTAAAGTCTTTCTGAATAGGACACAGCACTGGGAACAATAATTAATGAATAGGACCTCATGAAGGTAAAGTGCTTCTGCATGACAATGTTCACCATCATTTGGGCAAAGGAGCAGGGTATAGAATGGAGAATAGTACCAACTGCAAATCTGATAGAGGGTTAGCATCTAAAATACATAAATAAATAACAAAAATCAAAAATCAAACAGACATAGACCCATCCCATACCAAAACAAAAACAAAAACAAACAAACAAACAAACAAAAAACCCAGAAACTTGGACAACAAGAAAACAAATAACCAAATAAAAAAGAATTATAGAAATAAGCAGAGAGTTCTGAAGAAATGAAAGACAAATTAATTAGAAACATTTAAATATATGCTTGCTTGACAACCTTATTCATAAGAGAAATGCAAATTAAAACTAATTTTCAATTTTACCTTATACCAGCCAGAATGTCCACAGATCAATAAAATAAATGACAGCTCATGTTTTGGGGGGCATGGGGAAAAGAGAACATTTATTTATTGCTGGTGGTAGTGCAAACTCACAGAATCACAATGGAAATCATTGTGATACTTCATTAGGAAGGTATAAATATATCTAACTTAAGATCTAGCTTCACCACTTTGGGCATTTATCCAAAGGATCAGACATCCTATGCCACAGATATATAGTCAACCATGTTCATTGATGCTCTATTCACAATAACTACCAAATAGAAATAACCTAAGTGCAATACAACTGATCACTGGAAATGAAAATATGGTACACATATACTATGTAATATTATTCAGATATAAAAGAAAAATGAAATCATGAAATTGAAAAGACCATATCGAATGTAGTAACCAAACCTAGAAAGAAAAATATTGTAGATTCTTTCTCAGAGGTTCCTAACTCCAAATATTCAGGTGTGAGAGTATAGCCTATAGTAAGTACAGCAGCCATTGCAGTTATGTTTAGGGAGCAATAGAGAGATGTATAGCAGGATACAAATGATTTGATCAGGAAAAAGGGAAAGGGGGTTCCTTAGGGAGAGGAAGGTGATAAACACAGAAGAGGGTAGGAGAAACATAAAAGGGAATAATCAGGATATAAGTCATCTGAGAGAGCAAACACAGCCTCCTCAGGGAAGTAAAGTGAGGTAAATAAATATTGAAGAAAGGAGAAAAATGATAATATAACATTAAGGATGTCTGGAAAAGATACAAGGAATCACATTATAAGAATACCCATAAAACATGTAATTCTATGTACAAATATATTTATATAGTTTTAATGAACCTTTTTCATGTAGTCTAATGATACTTCTTCCAAAAGCCCGAGACCAACTAACAAAAATTCCAGTACTAGACATGAGATACTCTCTATTGTGCAGTTGGCCAGGGGTCTTCAAAAGACTTCCAAAACACACAGCCTACTGATGTTGCTTCAGGTTGTCCTCCAGACATGGAAAGAAAGTCACTATCGATATAATGACACCACACACTTCAGAAACTTGTCTCAGAGGCCCCTGAACTGAAACTGACCTGAATTCTTCCTCCTAGAGAGCTAGGTTTATAGAAGTAGGAGGCACCTGGTAATCTTTCAAAGGAGGGAGATAACCAACAGTCCTAGTCAGCTACTTAAGGCTATGAACCACACAAAATGACCAATGTAGCACCATGAACCTATGGGTGCAGGAGTGGCACATGTACCTTGTTGGTAACCAGCAACTCTCTTACTGGACATAAGACACTCTCAACAAAAGGGAGACCATGCCTGGGACCGGAAACCAAGTTAACTACTCAGTGCAATTGAAGTCACGGCTGTCAGAGGAAAATCCACAGCCAATATTTCATTAAACCAGTATTATCCTTAACAGTAATCTATAAGTATTTGTTCTCATAAGGACAGATCAGTGCAGTCTTCACTGCTCATTAAGGATAATTCTCTGTGCCACAGATGAAGACCTCTACAAAAACCCCATCCAATCAAAATGCAGATGTGTGAAGCACAGTCCCAAAAGATAGATCTACAAACACTTACACATCTATGATTCCTGAGGTATTACTGAAAAGAGGACTGAAAGATTCTAAGAGCCAAAGGATCAGAGAGTTTGCTGTGAGACTGTCTCCTAGCAATGTCAGAAGCTACACCCATAGAGTCTCATCAACATGGGTGCCCAAACATGAGCTGAACAAGTATGACACTAATAAACATGCCTAAAAGGATGTGGGAAAGTCCACAAGGCCTCAACACTACTCAAAGACCTATAGGTAACTGAGTGAAGCTGGAAGCAGTAGAGGTAGTTTTCCTCAGGAAACAGCAAACCTATTATTGTCCAGTGACAAATGCTTGGTTCTGAAAATAAACATATAAATAACATTATATGGATTGAGCGGGTTAAAGCTAGGAATACACACACACACACACACACACACACACACACACACACACACACACACACACACACACACACACACACATCTGTAGTGGATAGCCATCCCAGCATTGGCCGGGAAGTTCCAACCCCCATTGAGGCTTCGGTAATGGTGGGGCCCACAAGGCAGGGCGGAGAAGGAAACGGAAGACGAAGGATCGGAGTGGGAGGCGCGCTTGGTTCCGGGACCCTGGACGCTACACCGCCGGACTGCACTATACCTTTGCCAGACCCTGCAACCTACCCCTTCATTGTAAGTTACCCCACAAAATAAACCTCCCTTTTAACTACGTGGAGTGGCCTAAATAATTTCACCATTACATATCTGTGCATATGCATATATTCATGTAATAACAAAGAAAAGGACATGGATTTGAAGAAGAGTGGGCAGCACTAGAAGAAAGGTAAAGAATAAGTTTTGTAATTATATTATAATCTCAGAAAAGAAAAAAAGTAAAAATATTTAAATAAAAAGAACCAGTTTGATAAATAAAAAAACATAGTATAAGTCATTTTAAATTGCCTAGATATATGGGTGTTTTTTATTATCACTGTGTTTTTACCATGGTATCACAATTAGTAATGCCATATTGCCCTAAGACTGTTTGGGGTAGGTCATGGATTTTATCCTATGAAAAATGTAGTTTTAAAATATATGTTGAGTGAAAATGTATAATAATGTTAACTCTGAAAACCTTACTCCTTCAGTTTAGTTTTTGTTTCCTTTTTTAAATTGAATTATTTTCTTATTTATTTGAGAATTTCAAATGTGAGCACTATATGTACACCATTTTTACTCCTCTCTCTTTTCATTTCTAACCTTCCCTCTCAAAAGTATGACTTGTCCCATAATTACTATACTTTTTTTCTTTTTCTTTTTCTTTTTTCTTTTTTTGAGATAAGGTTTCTCTATGTAGCTTTGTGCCTTTCCTGCAACTAACCCTGTAGCCCAGGCTGGTCTCGAACTCACAGAGATCCACCTGCCTCCGTCTCCCACATGCTGGGATTAAAGGCATGCACCACCACCACCACCACCAGGCTTTTCCCATAAATATATATATGTACATATATTTACACATTATAGAATATGTTTAATGTTGCTCATACATACATGGGATAAGGACTGGTCATTTGATTAGTTAACCTATAAAGGGACTTTGTCACTGGAGAAAAACTGATTCAGCACAAACTTTCATGCCTCAAACTTAAGGAATCTTAGAATACATAAATTTGATTTGAAGGAATAAAAGTAATTTGTAGATCAAACTCTTCATTCTACCTTGCCAAATTAAAAAATAGAGAGTTTCCCTCTGCTAATCTGTTCCCCTATGAAAAATAAGATCTCCTTTTAATAAGTCAACTAAACTACAATTTTGGAAATTGTATGGAAGATAATTTTTCCCCATGTGGATCAGATCTTTATAGTGTAGGGGTTGTTTTTTTTTTTTTTTTTTTTTTTTTTTAATCTCTGGGAATATTCTCATGACACACCTTCAAGTGTTGCATCTTTCCCATTCCATTCATGCTGTCTCTTATCATTCAGTTTCCCTATAACAACAGACAGCAGTTCTCAACCTGTGAGTCGTGATGCTTTTGGGATCAGATGATCCTTTCACAGGGGTCACCTAAAACTATTGAAAAACACAGATATTTATGTTATGAATCACTACAGTAGTAAAACTACAGTTATGAAGTAGCAATGGCAATACTTCTATGTTGAGGATCATCACAATATGAAGAACTGTATTAAAGGGTAACAGCATTAGAAAGGTTGAGAACTACTGCTCTAGAACAATAACGTCATGGAACCTCTCCTCGATTTTCATTTTTTCCTGCAATTACTACTTCCTTTTTCTTCCACAATTTTAAAAATTTAAATGGGAAAATGAATTCCTCATCTAGTCAACATGGCTTTCACTAACCTGTGCTCTTTTTTATCCCTTGTGGTTTTATCTCCAGCACAGATGCTGAGGTCTAGGTTCTTTGTCCTCTCCTAGAAATATATGCCTGATAGAGGAAGGGACTGGATACAGAGAGAAATTAACTTGACATTTTCCAAATCTAAGCTGTGGTGGCAGGGAACTTGGAAGGGGTTTCACCTGGGGAAAACTCCCACAAAGACGTAAAGGTCTGGATGTATTGCTTAGTAATCTGCTCTGATACTCCCTGTGAGAAAATTGGTCATTAATGTGACAAGAAAGCCCCAGAATGAATGACCAGCTATAGTGCTCTGTCACCTTGAGGGTACATGATGCACACCCTCTCCATGTCTAAGCAACAGACCGCTCATTGTGAAGGGCTTTAACAGTAATTCTCAACCACCATATCATCCAAATATTGCAAGTTTTCCCCATGGTTTTACAAATAAAGTTCACCAGTGACCACATCTTTAAAGTTAATATATATTTGTGTCCAGTTTTATTTGACCTACCTTTGGAGCACAAGTACTTTATTGATTCTGTCATGGCTACTCAGGCTCATCTCAGGAAACGTCTTACTCTATTACCATGTTCTACTCTGTAAGATCCTGAGGCATTTCTATAGTTGCAAGTGGAGAAATTGATAATTCTTATTATCTACTGCAAGTTTCTTTCAATCAAAAAGATGGATTTTTCTGCCTTGACTCCTTAGTTAGTAAAATGTAGAATCCAACCAAGAAAAAATTAGCCTTTCTTCAAAGGATGTTGTTAGGGAGAACAATGTTTGTATGGCAATTACACTCCAATCAATAGACAGATTGGTGGAAGTCTGATTTGCAGTGAAGGCTTGGTTTTAATTTAGTGACGTTTCTTGCATTGTTCAGTTGGCTGCTTTTATTGAACTATTACAAGAATTAGGGAAAAATAGTTTCATTGAACATTTTAGCAGTCATGGACATTGCTTCTGGTTTCTTTGGTGCTGTCTTGTTCAATTAGTTGAGAATGATGTAGCGATCACCTACTTTTGTGGATAATGTCTATTTTAAAAGCAAGGACTCCACTGGAAGTCGCATTGTGAAACAGAGAAAACAAAATGCATGACAACAGAACCAGAGCCAACTAAATCTAGCTGTACCAATTGTCTGGAAAAGGGGGATTATAATAATTGATGTAATCTATAAAATGTTTAACATGGTAAATGGTTGACATTCAGTATTCATTCAACATATTCCACAGAACAGATACTACATGGTATCCCATATATATGTATATAAACATATATATGGTTATATATAGAAAACAAATGTATTGATGCATGTGCACACATACCTATACATGCATACACATGTGTAGTACATATTTTTTTGAAGTTTAAATCAAGTTGAAAATGTCTAGCTTTTTGTAGCTGGAGAGCTTCTCTCAAGGTGCCACCGAGCTCCCACAGTCCCACAACCCACGTATAAAATAGCCACTCTGATGCTTACATTACGTATAAACTGTATGGCCTTGGCAGGCTTCTTGTTATCTACTTCTTCTATCTTAAATTAACCCATTTCTATTAATCTATAAGTTGCCACGAGGCTTGTGGCTTACTGGTACCTTACATCTTTCTTGTCATGTAGGTGGCTGGCAGCGTCTCTCTGCTTCAGCCTTCCATTTCCCAGAATTCTCCTCTCTGCTTGTCCTGCCTATATTTCCTGCCTGGCTAATGGGTAATCAGTGCTTTATTTATTACCCAATCAGAGCAACACACCACACATAACATACAGAACATCCCACAGCAGCTTTTCAATTATTGCTTTATGGTGAAATATATCAAACATTATCATTTCTATCTCTTAATATATATACAGTACATTGTGGTTGTATATTTTGTTCATATTATGTTTTCATGGCTTTTACCATATCTACCCTTTGAGCATTTTAAAGACAACTTTAAAAAAATATTTTGTTGGCTGTTTCTATTCAAGAATCAGCAGAGGTGTAGAATTAAGATGTTGGGTCTTTCCTAAGCACTTTTCCTGAATGTACAACATAACATTCTTTTTTTTTTTTTTCAGAGCTGAGGTCCAAACCCAGGGCCTTGTGCTTACTATGCAAGCACTCTACCACTGAGCTAAATCCCCAACCCCAAGCATAACATTCTGACTTTCCATGTACAACTTAGTTTACCTGAATATCTTAGTACTTAATATCTGCCTGCAGAGGATAAGGGACCAATGCAGGGAGAGTTGTCTAGCCCTTAAACATCCTGGCAGTTAATTTATATAGATGGGGACAGTCGTTCAGAATTTGTTGTGGGGCAAAGCAGCTTGCTCCCTCCTCTTTGATTGTTTCTGACTAGGAGCATCAAGCAGACAGATGGCTGGGACTTGGAGGACAGAATTTCTTTTTCCACTCTGTCTCTCACAAGCTGTGCACAACCTGCTATAGGAGGAAGCACAAAACCCCCTGCAGTGGGACGGGAGTGGTAGTTCCTGATCTGAGAAGAATTGACAATACCAGAAATTCACCACAAGTTACCATTCAAGTCTCCTCTGAAAATTGAAAACAGAGTTCCAAAGTAATTGTGTCAGACAGACTGTGCCAGGAAAACTTCAATTTCATTGGGCAGCCTGGTTGTTCATATTTTCTATTCTGTGATCATTCCAGAATCCTCATGATGTCTATTAAATTGTTCCTTTATTTGAATGACAATTTTCTCAAATAATTTAATTTGGGGTCTATCTAACAATAAATTAGCCTTCAATTTACTAAGAAGTGATTTTTTTAGCTATTTTAAATATCAATGTCTCTAACATTTCATGACAATCTATCAAACAAAGATTTTATTTTCTTTATTTTTTATCTTGTGTTTGGGCATGTATTTACATATGTATGTGTGAATGTTCATGTGACCATGGACAGACATGTGGAGTTCAGATGTTGGGCGCTTGGCACTATCTTGGGCATTGGTGATCACCTCCTACCTTGTTTGAGACAGGGTCTCTTGTACTTAACTAGTACTCCTACACCTGAGTTTTCTAGAGATTCTTCTGTCTGCCTCCCATCTAGCCATGGGATTATAGGCAGGCAACTGCATCTGACTTTACTTTATGTGGCAAGTGTCTCAAAAATGCAACCATCTCTCCAACCAATAAGATTGAAATTCCACACTTCCACTTATATTTATAACCCCTCTGCAGCTTAACAATAGGAACATCACAATGATACATTCACTGTATTTCATCAATGTCAATAGGGCCTTTCACTCTTCTGTACCATTATCATCTTGGCCCAGATAATATTTTGTCCCTCTCTACCTAGAACATTATTTGGTAGAATCCATAGCTTCCATTGTTAGACATCTGTAGCATTTTTATTCTTCAAACTGCAGTAAGAAAGTATGTTTTGCAATGCTGACAAGTGTTTCTTGTGAGGGAATTCTTGTCCCTTTAAGAAAGACTATTTTCAATATAATTTAATACCAGAAACTTCATATTTACAAAATAGAAATTCCTTTTTATTTCTGACTGTGCCTTTCTTCCTTTATTTATGTTTACTCATTTTGTTACTTGTTTTGTTCTACTTATTAACAGGTTCTGGCTAAGTATCCAAGTGTGTCATGAATCTTAAATTTTGTATTAATAAAACCAAACCCAGAGGCAGATATTGGGGTTCTGAAAGATCAAAGAATCAGAACAAGCCACAGCTAACCTCACCTTGCTAACTTCTCAGCCAAACTTGTTTCCTCAAACTGGAAGCCTCTGTGTCCTCATCCAAATGGATCTCAGCTGAACTGCTGCAAAAAGCCTAAAAGCTTATGAAGACCTCTAGTTCCTAGTACTCCTGCCTTATATATCTTTCTGCTTCCTGCTATCACTTCCTGGGATTAAAGGCGTGTGTCTTTTCCAAGCAAGACATGAGATCTCAAGTGCAGGGATTAAAAGTGCATGCTGCCTGGGAGGTTTGCTAAGGAGAAGCTGCAGCCAGGGATGACCCACAAACAGTGGCGGTGGGTCCATGGAGGCAGCCGCTGCTCCTCCAGGTTGCTGACGGCTTCTCATGGTGTTAGTGACTGTGGTGATGCTGCTACCTGGGACAAAGGGTTTGCCACTGCTTGTTTAGAAAATGATTGCCAGGACCATCAAGTTACGAGAAAGCACCGGTGAAGGTCAGTTTGGAGAAATTTGGCGAGGCAAGTGGTGGGGAGAAACTTCTGTGAAGATATTCTCTTCTAGGAAAGAACTTTCGTGATTCTGAGAGAAAGACATATATCAGACTGTGATTGTTCTAAACACAGAGGAGACATACACACAAAAAAAAAAAAAGAAAAGAAAGAAGGAAAACAAGAAAAGAGGATATAGATAAGAGATTTAAATCTACTCTAAAAAAGAGATATAGAAATGATAAAATAAAGGGTAGATTATTGAATCTACTCTGAAAAAAAAGAGAATATAGACATGATACAGATACAAATGTAGATTGTTGAGTCTACTTTTAAAAGACAACTACTAGTTTTAAATACTTTACATTGTGTTGGATTTTTATATACTGTATACAAATTACATACATAAATTGAGATTGTTAGAAAATGCTGTACATATATTTCTAATCTTGTTCAGGATACTGTACCTGTACAGTTCATTTAATAATGTAATGCATTTTGCTAAACCTTGAATGTTAATATTATCAACTATTAGGATATAAAGAAATGAAAGGTAGTACTTAGACTTTACAATTGAACTTGTAGTCATATTAGGTATGTTTTCAAGGTCAGGCAGAGATATATTTTAGAGAGGTCATCTTCACACCCTTCAGAGATCTGCAGAATATGGCATTTAAAATGTTTTAATAACAGATTTTTTCTTTTTTTATAACTATGAGACATATCCTGACAGGACCATTCTACTTAAGAGAAGATATGGACATTGAAGAAAATGCATATGAAGTTAACTTTCATTGTGGCAAAAGTTAGCCACTAGGCAGCAAAGTGAACTCCCATAGACTGCTGACAGTATGCTGTCCAAAATGGACAAACAGGACACAAAACAAAGGACTACTGATCCAAGACAAGTGTGGTTGTGACTTTAACAACATCCTCTGATGCCAGGACAATATTGGCACCATAGCTGAAGTGGCTTTGCAATCTGGAAAAGGTACAGTGCCCCTTTCTTCCAAGGCAGCTGAACAGGCAGTGGACCAATGGCTTCTGGTGTGCAGTGGAACAGTAGCTGAAATAGTTATTCTTGAAGGAGTAACTAGGCTGATGGAGTCTAACCTTTCAATGGTAGACTGGCATTTAGTAGAGTAGTTGAAGCCACCAACAAGCCAAGAAGAATGGGCAGCCGAACTCCAAAAACACCAGCAATTTCCAGAATTTAAAATCATGAATCATGACAGGACACTGGTAGAATTCAGATTTATCTGGTACAAGGGATACTTGCACCGAATGTGAGGTTAAACCGTAGGCCATGTGTACATCCTGCTTCACAAATGAATCTGTCAGATATGCTAAGCCTGTAGGCTGAAGATGATGCCCCAACCTGCATAGAACCCTCAGGTGACTGTCCAAGCAGCTGGCTGTTTCCATCATAACTCACTATTTTGGAAGTCGCTTGTTTGCACTTCCTGTTTTACTATGTAATATTATTTCCTTCTTGTGTCTCTGAGGGAGTTGAAGATTAGATAGTTGTAGTAACAATTTTCCTTGTTAAGAAATTCAGAAAAGATACTCACTATGGAGGTGTAAAGTGTGTATAAGTTTGAAAGTCATTATAGGATAGTTTCCCGTTGGTAATATCAGTTAGGAAAAAAGTGAATTAGGTACATTTTAGACTCACCAAAATAGGATACATAATGGATTTTTTCTGAATTTGTCAATGGAAATGGACTAGATATTGTTGATATATTTATTGCTAGTATATATTGTATATAGTTATTTTATATTAATTATAACTTTTATTTTTATTAAACAAAAAGGGGGAAATATGGTGATATTTTATTTGAGTTGAAATGTAGTGATATATTATTTGTGCATTAATAAATAAAGCTTGCCTGAAAATCAAGGGGAAAAGGCTAGCCATTTTCAGTAAACAAAGAAGTCAGGTAGCACACGCCCTTAATCCCTTAGCATGCAGGATCTCAGTGTGTTCAAGGCCACACTAGGGAATAGAGCCAAGCATGGTGACACATGCCTTTAATCCCAGTACCAACCATAGAGACCTAAAGGTCTGTACAGACCAATAGACCATGACAGAGCTGTGTCAGAAGAAGAAGTGAGGTGGCTAGGCTAAAAGAGCCACTGAGAGGGCAGAACAGCAAGGCAATAAACGTGTGAGTAGACAGGGAGCAACTTGCATTTGGAAGCTGCAGAGTTGGTGAGATAAGGTTAGCTGGTGGCTTTCCCTATTTCCCTGATCTAATACTATATTTGGCTCTTTTTTTATTAATAAGACCTTTATAGAAATTCGTCTACATCCAAGACAGGCCTAGAAATCAGTACTATGTTAACATTTCCTGGCCATCTTGTGTCTCTGCTTTCAGGACTGCTGGACGTACAGGAAATGTGCCAGCATCCAAAGATATTTTATAACGTGTCATAGTATCATGGTGCTTTCCTTTGTATTAGACATTTGTTCCAAATATCCTGCTACAATTTTCTATACATTGTACCTCACCTTTACTTGATATGAACATCAAAAAGAAATTCTGAATTGAGTATTTTATGAATATATAACAAATGCTTGTTTAAACAATGTAAAAACATGAAGTGTTGGGTAATGGTGGCAAATGTCTTTAATTCCAGCACTTAGGAGATAGAGACAGGCAGGTCTCTGAGTTTGATAAACCAGGATGGTCTAAAGAGCTAGTTCCAGTACAGCCAAGGCAACACAAAGAAACACTATCCTGAAAAGCAAAACAAAACAAAAAAAATGAGGTATTGAAAATGAAAGAACAATAAAGGCTTCTTATTTGTGTTTTCCAGCAAATAGAACAGCATAAATTGTGTTGTATATTTCTGAAGTATAATGGAATAGCTGAAGCATTACATAAGTAGTAATGATATATAATGATGACAACACCATAATCTTGGCAAATTTCATCTCTATCATTTTGTAGTAATAACAGTAATTATTCCAGAAATATTATTTCTCATATTTTTGGTTTCATAAAATCATTTAAGCTTACAGTTTATCATAATTGAGACAAACTATGAAAATCAAATGAAATGGTTTTGATATTATTATTAGTAAAAACTATAGTCAAAGGTGTTTTCTGTGAACAGCATAACTATCAAACATACTCTTTTAAAATTTAAACTAAGGATTGAACAGAAATCTTTAAAAATTGTATCTAATTATTAAGAACTGTTTTATCTTGCTCTTAGATTTTAAGTAAATAGGCCTTGTTAAACAAATGGAATATATTCATACAATACCTAAATACATATGTATGTGTGTGTACATATAAATATGTAACATGCACACATCATTAATCATACTGGATCTAATTATTTATAAAAAAGATTCATACCCTTTGTTGTTGCTATCAGATATTAAATACATATGAAAATCAAGTTTATAGACATTTCCCAGATTGTGTTGAACTGCCCCATGCATGCCTATGAATTTCTGTGTTCAGCATATGACATGCAGACTGCCAATTTGAGCATTAGAAAAAATGCCGCGAATTTTCCATTAAGTGTGCTCCCTTGGTGAATACCCTCTGATTTTCTGGCAGGACCCAGCAGGATCTGAGAAATAAGCAGCATATTGGGAACAATAATGAATATTTATGCCTCATGAAATCCTGTTTATTCATCTTCCATCTATACTCCTATGCCCTCAACTATTAAAATAGTAGAGGGGGTAAGAAGCATCTGGCTATAAGTGTTTGGATTTATGATAGAGAAACATCATTGAAAAGGTGAGCCCAATCAGGCTCAGGCCATATATACAAGGGCATAAATGATGTAAATGGAACTTAATTTGTAATTTGTATTTCAGGTTAATTCTTGTACCATATAATTTCAATAAAATAGACTAAAATTCAATAAAACTGTCAAATAAACACTATAATAAACATCTTTAAAATGAAGAAAGATGGTTATTAATAAAAACTAGAAAGAAGGGTTTGGGAACATGCTTGAACAGTTAAGAGCATTGGCTACTCTTCTAGAAGACCTTGGTTCAATTTCCAACACCCACTTCTAACTAACACCAATCTGTAGCTCCAGTCAAGCGGGAAGAAAATCCCTATTCAGGCCTCCACTGACACTGAATGTGTGTGATGCACGACATACATGCAAGCAAAACTATAATACATACAAAAAAAGTGGAAAGAAGTCTAGTAAAGCAAACAGCATACTCTGAGAAAAATAATAATTTGAAGAAGAAAACCAGGATGAAATCCATACATCTTTTTATCCATCCACAGGTTAATGCACAGACTTACAAAGAAAAATAAGAGTAAAAATTGAAGAAATGATCTTGTCATAGTCATTCAGAGACATAGCCATGATGCATATTGCTCAAAGAAAATCTCTTAATTAAATGCCTGAGTTCATTTTACATCAAGGGTCTTGTTGATTAAAGTGTTTATAGCAACTTCCTGGTTGTGGATGTAACAATGCATTTGGTGGTAAACACTAGTAAATCATGTTTCTAACTAACCCCTAGCTATGAGGAAAAAAAAAAAAAGACAAACAGAAAACATTTAGATGAAAATAAGCAAATTATGTCTAGTATTTTAGAAAATGAAAAGGTTGGTCGAACTCTAAAAATTGTTCTTTGCTTAATACGTCTGTTTGTTGTTAGAGCCTAAAGGGCAGTTGTTGTTTTATTTATTTGTATGTTTCTGCTAAATGTTAAGTTTGATGATTGAAATGTGTAACTAAAGCAGTCATGAAACGGACACTTTGTAAATACAACCTCACAGCACTTCTATCATTAAAACCCCTTAATTTGAGAATTATACCCCATTTGAGCTGCTAGAGATCTGAAAACAGTACTAGCATAGCATCATGACAAAGCAAATAACAAGAAAAGACCTTGGCATATTAAAGAAGTTTAGTTCTGTAGCTGGAGCAATACATTTCTCATTATGAACACAGAAGACAGACTATACTGCAGGGCCACTTATACGGAATCTTAGAGAGCCCAATTTAAACCCCAACTGCAGCTTTGAAGCTATGTGTATGCCTGTAGAACATGGTGCCCACTTTAATCTTTGAACAAGAATAAAATAAATGAAAGGAGACTTCCTCGCTTGGATCTGGTATATTTTCGAATGAAATCCTGGGAGTTTATTACATGCAGAGCTTAATGAAAGACCACTCACTCCATGGAGCATAAAGCTACTAGAAGGAAATCCAAGCTGTATTACCAGGCTACTTCTATCCTCTTAAAAAGAAAAATCATGAAACAGTAGCAAAGGTTGTGGCTGAAGAGTCTAGATGTTCTCAGGACTATGGGATAGACGTGTTTGAAGTTTCTCTCAAGCATTTTCAGCCGAAGCCACTGTCGGGTTCTCCCTGTTGGGAGCATCCACTTGCTGGAGATCACGTGGCAGACTGAGAGCAGATTCGCCCATCCAACTGCTTACCCCTTGACCCCTGTCCATCCTTTGCTGAGCTACACATATTTCATTCCTCTAGGTTAAGGGGAGGGGGGAATCAATTTTCACTGGAGAAAGGACTTTTAACTGAAAGCTAAATTCCCTAAAGCAAAGAAAAAAACAAAAAACAAAAAACAAAAC